>NC_143552.1:19082500-19388333 GCF_054136105.1 Typopeltis vanoorti | reverse complement strand
TAAACTTCAACTCCCTATCCACCAACACTCCCAAATCCCTGGCCTCATCAATCTCCTGGAGTATGATTCCACCAATGCGATATACTGCTGCTATTCTTTTCACCCCAAAGTGCATAACCTTACACTTTGCCACATTAAATTGACATCCATTTTTCCTAGCCCAGTCCTCCAAACTATCCAAATCATCTTGTAAAATTTTGACATCTTGTGCACTCACAATTGCTCTACCCAACTTTGCATCATCAGCAAACAAGTGAACACTTCCTCTCAGATCCTTTCCAATATCATTGATGAACAAATTGAAAAGCAGTGGTCCAAGAACAGAGCCCTGTGGCACTCCACTAGTCACAAGACGTCTTTTAGACTCCACTCCTGAATAAACCACTCTTTGATATCTCTCCTTCAACCACCCTCTTATCCATCTCACCAACCCTATATCTATACCCATCTGCTCCAGTTTACTGATTAGGGTTCCATGTGGTATCCTATCAAAGGTCTTGGCAAGGTCCAGTAGTATCACTGTAAACCCATTACCCCTATCCAGTTCAGCCGTCATTGTGTTATAAAACGTGAGCAAGTATTTATGTTCGTGAGCAAGTATTAAATAGTCATTCCTGTGGTTATTACGTGTGTTTTTAGTGATGTAAGGATATGTATGCTGCATTATCGGATACTAAGGCAATCGATGTATTTTCCCCTATGGCACATGCACCAAAAGTGGTGCATGTGCCATAGGGGCAAAGTGTGAGGAGGTGTGTGTTGATGGCAAACGAATCAACATGGAAGTTGTGCAGAAGTAATCATGTAGAACAGGGATGGTCAACCTATGGCACATGCACCAAAAGTGGTGCATTGGATCCCAATGATAATAAAAATGTAGGCCTTATTTGTGCAAAAAAATATTAACCAAAAACCGATTTGTAGAAAAAAGCTAAAACTTAGTCATTATTTTTAGCGATTTTATTGTTTGTGCACATCTTTTGCATAGTCACTTGTTTGCTCCTGAGGCCCAAGTGATAGCTCCAGCAAGTTTTTGTCAGTCAGTTTACAATTGATACTTGTGCACTATGGAGTTGTGCTTTGTGAACATTTGTGGTTTTGTACTTTTTCAAAAATTAAGCCTTGTTTTTACATTCATTTACCCCCATTACAGTGCCAAAGAAAAACAAGGTAATAATAAGTGTGAATTCAATGAACAGTGGGAAAATCTGTTCTTATTTATAGTGAATTCATCAAGAAAACCATTGTGGATTGTTTGTGAAAACACTTTTTCACATAATAAAAGCCATGATCTGAGCAACTGAAAGACCTTGTCTGTGCTTGTACTTTCTTTTCTTTAGCTTTGGACAAATCTGCTGACATACGTGATGTAGCTAGCCCAGTTAAGTATTTTTATAAGAGGAACTGATTATAATTTTAACATTTTTGAAAAATTTATTGGTTTTGAATGGCTTCATGGAAAAACAAGAGGATCAGGCATGTTTGACAAAGTAAAATCATGCATAGAAAATCTATGAGTAGATTCTAATAAATACAAGTAAATATAGCATATCTATATTAACATATTTTTACAGGCAGTTTTTAAGGGTACAAGAGTTGTATGACACATCTGAACCAGTATGCGAAAAAATTGGAGTAGGGCATGTAAAAGGTTGACCACCCCTGATGTAGAGTTTGTGGACCTATGGCCTGTGTTTGATGGAGAGAAGGATTTGTATAATGCTGATGCATCTAAATGGGTTTGGTGTCTTGAGAGAGATTTGTTCACCTAGTATGCTGAAGTGCAAATTCAGGAAACTTAAGCAATTAGGGTGAAGACATTCATGAGGTGAGTGAGTGTAAGAAGGACCCACAAGTGTGGAATCTAGTCTCTTAAGCAAAAATACTGAATAGCATAGTCCATTTAGGAAGTAAAGATGGTTGAGGGCCTGAGGGGATGCTACAGTTTCTATATACTAATGCCAGAGTATTAGGAACAAAAGACAGGAGTTTCTGGCATTGGTTAGTGCAATTTCAACAAAGTTATACGCATTAGCGAGACTTGGATAATAGCAGATGTAATTACATGGACAGAATGTGAAGCGTTTAGTATTTTCAGGGAACATAGGATGTGTGTGTGTGGGGGGGGATACTGCAGATGATAGTAGACAAATTGCAGCAAAAAAGAATAGGAGATGGTAGGAGGGTGGCTGTTCATTTTAAGTCTGGTGTGAGATCAAGGCCAATAAGATAAAATATGCAGTTGGTTGCTGCTATAGGCTAGGGCAGTTTCAGAGATTATCTGGAAGATATGCATCAGCAAAGTAGTATGAGTGCAGGTCGAGTGATTGGTATGGGGGCTTCAACTATGGGGATATGGATTGGAAGGAAGAGAGATCACGTGGCAGGAAAGAAATGAAATATATACACCTACTGAGAGATAATTACTTGAGGCAACATGTGATGGAGAGACTTGAGGTGTACCAGTATTGGACTCAGTCATAGGATCAGAAGAGCTATTCGTAAACTAAGGTGCCACATTGCCTCTGATTGGGAAAAGTGACCATGTAGTCTTGACTTGGGAGATTGTAAAAAACAAGGAATAATCTGTCAAGAAGGGGTATATGTGGAATTACAAGGCAGGTGATTACGACAAGCTCAGTAGGAAGCTTGAAGCTGTGTCATGACATAAAACCCTACAAGGGTAGTGCATGGGAGATAGTTAAGGGTCATCTGGAGCAGTGCTTCCCAAACTTATGGATGCCAAGGCCCCCTTTAGAAAAATTAAAATCTTTAATGGCCCCCATCGAAAAAAAATCTTAATACAGACATATATTATAATATTTATTGTATTTATATTCAATACAATTTATATTCAAGATTTTGCATTTGTAATCTTTTTTGTGCTTCTTATCAATACCTTTGAAATGAAACTTATATGAATAAGCATATATTTACTAATATTCATTAAGTGTCAAAATACACAAGAAGCAAAATTTGTGAACCAATACCAATGTGTGATTTTTTTCCATTCAAATATAAGAACAAAAAAGAAATAATAAAAATTAAATATGTTTCTCTTAAGATTAAAAAAAATCTAATTAGTCTTAAAACATTTTAAATTTGTTTTCATTATTTCATGCCCCCCCCTCAACAAAACGTATGGCCCCCAAGGGGGCCACAGCCCACAGTTTGGGTAGCGCTGATCTAGAGGAAGCTTAATCAAGTAGAAGTTTAGATGAATGAGTAATATCATTAAGCATGAGCTTCAGAAAAAGAAAATTCTGTGGAGGGTATATAAGAAGAAAAGTGACCATCAAACTCATGAATAGCAAGGGTCAGGCAAGAAAGATGACCAGCATGGCAAGGAAGGCAAAATTAGATTATCAGAAGCTAGCCAAGCAGTCCAAAGGAAATCCCAAAGAGTTCTTTTGTTATGTGCCAAGTAAGAGAAAGATTAACCTGAACAAGTGCTGACGTTCATAAGGTGAAAGAAGCAGATAAAATAATTGAGTTGCTCAGTGGCCACTTTGCAAGGGTTTACCATGTGAATGAGATTAATGCTGTTACATATGTGACAGAGACTTATGTGGGAAGAGAGGTGGATGAATTGGAAGTTCTTAGGATATTGAAGAATCTCGATGTAAATACAGATGTGGGATTAGATGGGATATCAGCTCACATTTTGCAGGAATGTGCAAGGGGATTGACAATATCTTTAACTAGGCTCTTTAAGTCTCATGTTGTTGGAAGTTTTTCAACTTGGTTATACTATAAATTAAAGATAACAAGAAATTATATACTTGGTTTAATCCTTCAAGTATAAGCAAACAAAGTTTGCACCCGAGTCTCTGCTGACTCTTTAAGTCTCAGCTCTGGTAGAGTTTCAGTGGAGTGAAAAGAGGGCAAAATAATTCCCTTACATAAGGGAGGGTCTAAGACTGTAGTAGCAAACTATCTCAGGAGTGGTGTAGAAAAATTAGTCAAAAACAGAATTCAAGAATTGGCGGATAAGAATATGATACTCTGAGAGGACAACATGGCTTTGTGAAGGGGGCCATCGTGTCTAAATAATTTGCTAACTTTTTTATAATAGAGTAACAGCTGAGATGGACAAAGGAAATGCCTACGTGATTCTGCTGGATTTTGCAAAGACATTTGACCAAATATCACGTGTAACTCTGTTATGCAAATTAGAACAAATGAGGATGGACATGGCACTGTTTAAGGGGATAAGAGGGTGACTACTGGTGACTAGTGTCACGTGTAACTCTGTTATGCAAATTAGAACAAATGAGGATGGACATGGCACTGTTTAAGGGGATAAGAGGGTGACTACTGGTGACTAGTGGCGTGCTGCAAGGTTCAGTGCTAGGACCACTACTGTTTATAATTTGTACATAAATGATATAACAAATAACCTAAAAGGAAATATTCAGTTGTTTGCTGATGATGCAAAATTAGGTAGAGCAATAGTGAATCAAGATGTGGAGAGCCTTCAGGATGATTTAAATATGCTTTATCAAGTATTGCAAAAGATAATGGCTATCAGTTTAATGTAGAGAAATGTAAAACTATGCATTTTGGGATAAATAGATTACAAGCTGTGCACCACATTGATTCAACTGTACTATAGAAAATAGATGAAGCTAGGAATTTAGGGGTGGTGATAGACAGAGAATTTAAGTTTAGATGATATGTTGCTAAGCTAGCTCATAAGATTACTTGGCTATTGAAGAACACACTAAGAAGTAGAGAAAAGAAAGTTATTTATCTTTATAAGACCTTTATATGTCTACATCTGGATTACTGTGCTCAAGTCTGGTTTCTTGGGGATGTGGAAGTGGTGGAGAAGATCCAGAGGCAAGCGAGTAAGATGATGAGTGGCCTGTGGGATGTTCCCTATGAGGATAGATTGAGGGTGTATGGAATGCAGAAGTTGGTTGATAGGCGAAAAAAGAGAAGATATAATAGAAACATTTAAGTTACTAAAGGGTTTTATAGGATTGATGTAGGGGAAATGTTTCAGAACTTGGTATCTCCACTTGGGCCTGGCTCCCACTGAAGAAACCTCAATAAAAACTAGTCTGGGTAGTGGCCCTTCCCTTAATGCATAACATTATATATATCCGCAAGGAGATGTGTTTTGCATTATGGGAGATACTGAGATAGGAGTGTTGGTAGCTTGCTCCTCCTTTGCAAGGAGTTGCCTGGTGTTGTACCACTTTACCCCAGTCCTGAAGATGCTTTCAGGCGCAAACTTTGTTTGCACACACTTGGATAAAGGATTAAACTAAATTTATTATAGTCTGACCAAGTGAAAAATAAACTTTCAAGTAAGTGATGTAATAAGTTAAACTTCATGGGAAGAACACAGAAGTTAAAAATCATGAAGATGACAGTGTTTTGGAGATTTCTTTTTTTTCTTTTTCTTTTTTAAAGTTTGGAAATGGAAAGAAACAGTAAAACAAAAGGAATTTGAGATATGAGATGACAAAGGTGACATAAAAAGACTAAAGAGATGAATGTTTTGAATATCTGGAGTAATTACTCTGAAAAATTATTATATGAAGTAACAAAAAATAAAAATGTTTAAAAAAATAACCAAGAAGAATGCAGTTAAGTGTGTATAAAACGTATTAGTAATTGAGGTAGAAACCTGAAATGTGAAAAGACAGCTGGAGTAGAAGCAGCAAGCTTTTTCTCTAGGTTAGGAAATATATTATAGATGACAAATCATATTCTTCTTTTCTTAACTATCATACCAACTGTAAAAAACAAATGTTTGGATATGTCTTGGATACAGAGCAATTTGAAGTTATTTGCTCTATTATAACCTATTGTTAGCCTAAATGTAAAGATATTTTACAGGCATAAGCAGACAGTTATAATTAGGCGAATTGTACATAATGGACAAGATAATGTCACATCAAGTTGCTCAGTATCCTAATCATCACCTACTATTACAGGCCTAATTTCAGTTCTTCATGTTTAGGATAAGGTAATATGCCATGCTATTACAATACAGAAAAATCACTTGTGTCAATGAGTTAGCTTTCAGTATCAAAATTAGTTTTAGTTCTGACTCACCATAATGTATACCATTATACATGTCTGATGAGGAAGTATCCATTATGCAATCACATACATCTTGTGAAGCTAATTGCTCTATACAAGTAGTCTATGTTTGCTTGTACTTCAGTAAAATTAAGATGAAAATAAAGATATAAGTTTTTTTTTTTTTTTAATGATAAATTCTATATGGGTTGGAGTAAAGCTCTCATTTTGCCAATTTATAAAAAGTACAAATTAAATATAGAAACAGATAACAGAGTAAGACTGATGTGGAAGTTAATTGAAAGACTTAATGTATCATCATTTATAAGAGAATTGAGTGATTTGGTCATATTTGGGGAGCAGATGACCATTTAAGTACTTTTTTCATAAAATTGAAAAGACCTGTTGGAAGACATCAAGCTCAATCAAGTGGATGTCGTAACAAAAGATCTAAGACAGCTGGATGAACATTTTATCACACATGAGATGCAACCTATGACAGACACACCTGAAGACACCTAGTGATGGCAGTATTAGACTTAAATGGTTCATTACACTGTTGAAAAGGAAGACAGGAGTGACATTAGCTGAAAGATCAAGCTGGCAGTATAGTAGATGGTATTCAAACCAACTTCAGTTATCTGTTTGAGTTAGGTTAGAAATAAAACAGTCAAAAGTGTAGTCCATATACGAGTTTGAGAAAAACCATAAGCAGTAGCATCAATAGCAGGACCATATTCGAAATAAAGATATCAGAAAAGTACTTGACATTATTAATATTCAGTAATGTGTAAGTGAAACCACCCTATGATGGTATGATCATCTGAACATAATAAGAAATGAAAAATTAGTAATCAAGTGTTTTAGTAAAAATAACAGAAAAAGATTTGGGAAAAGACAAAGATATGTCTGTTAATGCTTTAAAACATTGGCATGTTAAGAACAATCAAATGGGAGAGCTAAGAAATAATCTGAAACCAATTTGGAAGAAAGTTATGGGTAGTAGTCATCAAATATTGTGTCATGGTAATATCTGATTTTCTAGTGTATGCCAGTGAGAATATATGCTAGCAAATGATAGAGATAATTACTCTTTTTTTTTTTTTTAAAGTGCATAAATAAAAGCTGTTAAAGGACTACATATATGTGAATAGTTGGAGGGTGACATAAAAGTTTGGAACTATAAATTGAGATCACATCTAAAAAGAGAAACAGAATGCTATAAAAAGCATGATGGACAGCAGAGCAATGAGGATTTAGCAATTGAGTATTTATATCTAGAATTGGATTACACGTGGTAAGTAATAAAAACTAACCATGTGTAATCCAATTCTAGGTATAATATGCATTCTGTTTCTCTTTTTAGATGTGATCTCAATTTTTAGTTCCAAACTTTTATATCACTCTCCAATTATTCACATATATATAGTCCTTTAACAGCTTTTATTTATGCACTTAAAAAAAAATAGAGTAATTATCTTTATCATTTTCTAGCATTTTCTGACTGGCATACACTAGAAAATCAGATATTATCATGACACAATATTTGATTTTTTGATGCACTGATTTTACAATAGTTTTATTAAGTTTCCTTGGATGGTTTCAGAGTGAACTTGCATAAGTGGCATGGTATATGGTATATGCCATGGTATATGCAAATGACTGTTTAGGCCATAAGATTAACAGAAGATACGTTTCAGATATATATATATATATATATATATATATATATACCAAGCTATTTTAAACCTGGTTTTACTCCATTTCCCAAGAAAGCAAACAGACAAGTCAAGTTTGCACCTGCAAGTGTTGCAAGTCTAGCTGATCCTGCACGTAGTGCAAGACCAAGGCAACTCATGGTAAAAGTAGAATAAGCTCTGATCACTAATCTTAATATTTATCCTTAATACAAAGCACATCTCATGGAGGAGATGTATGATGCTTTGTAGTAAAGGCAAGGGGGCCTTTATCTCATCAGTGGTCTTTTCATCTTTTCGGTCTCATCAGTGGGAGCCAGGCTAGAAATACCAAGATTTTAGTAATACAGAGCTTATAAGCATTTTACCAGAACAAGTTACCATAAGGTGTTTTAACCTTATTAAATAAAAATCTCAGGATGAGATATAAATGTAGATGAGTTGCCTTGGTCTTGCACTACATGCAGGATCAGCTAGACTTGCAACACTTGCAGGCACAAACTTGACTTGTTTGTCTGTTTGCTTACTTAGGAAATGGAGTAAAACCAGATTTAAAATAGCTTGGTATCTTTAACATTTATTATACCCAAGATAAAATACTTTCTACATTTATATCTCCTCCTGAGATTTTTATTTAATAAGGTTAAAACACCTTATGGTAACTTGTTCTGGTAAAATACTTATAAGCTCTGTATTACTAAAATCTTGGTATTTCTAACCTGGCTCCCACTGATGAGACCTCAATAAAGGTCGAAACCGGTGCGGGTGAGGCTTGGGTTCTGAGAGGCTCTGCTTGGGAACAGGTTTTTGCCTGTCTCTGAGTAGTGCCGCTGCTGAGATTATGGCTCTGGCTGGTGATGGGATGAGCCTGTCACTGAGTGGAACAACGCTGAGTTGGACGGTCTTTTGGCCACTATGGAGTGGTCTAGGGATCGTCCTAATTTTTAGAGAGGTCTTTACTTAATACACCTCAATAAAGGTCGAAACCAGTGCGGGTGAGGCTTGGGTTCTGAGAGGCTCTGCTTGGGAACAGGTTTTTGCCTGTCTCTGAGTGGGGCCACCGCTGAGATTATGGCTCTGCTTGGTGGTGGTGGGGCGAGCCTGCCACTGGGTAGAGCCAATGCTGAGAAGTTCTTCTCGGTGACGGGGTGAGCCTGTCATTGAGTGGAACAACGCGGAGTTGGGCGATCTCTCGAGATCGTCTTATTTTTAGAACCTATTTCACTTATTCAAAAGGTCGAAACCGGTCTGGGTAGTGGCCCCTTGCCTTTACTACAAAGCATCATACATCTCCTCCAGGAGATGTATGATGCTTTGTATTAAGGGTAAATATTAAGATTAGTGATCAGAGCTTATTCTACTTTTACCATGACTTGCCTTGGTCTTGCACTACGTGTAGGATCAGCTAGACTTGCAACACTTGCAGGCGCAAACTTGACTTGTTTGTCTGTTTGCTTACTTGGGAAATGGAGTAAAACCAGGTTTAAAATAGCTTGGTATCTTTAACATTTATTATACCCAAGGTAAAATACTTTCTACGTATATATATTATATCTGAAACTGGACAACAACTTCAAACCTGCATATATGCCACGACGAGGTAGAACACCGCATAATCGAGTCTAAAGAGATTGTCATGGACCCTCTTCATATAAACAGTAACCTCAGCTATAATTTGCCTGGCTCTTTTAGTGCTGTCAGATATTGGTGCACTCGTGAACAGTAGCGCACCCAGGGAGGGGGCCAGGGGCCCTGCCCTCCCCCCCCCCCCCCCAAAAAAAGGAAAAAACACTAGAAAAATTTCCAAAAATCTTTTCCTAATTAATATTCATTTTTTTTTAAATTTATGTTGTGTCGTGTCTTCTATTTCTATACCACTTATGAATTAGCAGCCACATAAAGTGGGAATACCCTATAGCTCTCTGGAATCCCGGCCGCTGTGAAAGCAAGGCGAATGAAGTAGTGCTCTTGAGGACCGAGCGCTACTTCGTTTGCCCGAGCTGGGCCAGAAGATATCACGGGTATCATGTATTGGCAATCACTGCAGATGCTCAGTCATAGGTCGTATGCATTCTCAAATCGTCTACTCAACTTGCCCCCTCCCCAAGATTAAATCATGAGTACTCCCCCCCCCCCCCCCCGATGATTAAATCTCGAGTGCTCGGCCCCCTCCAAGATTAAATCCTGAGTGCGCTACTGCTCGTGAAATCACATGCGCACAGGTTTCTAGCAATAGAACTTTAACACGGACTGTAGCTCCAGTTCAAAATGACTGTAGTTTATAGTCGATTTTATAATTTTACAATTTATGGATTTATAGTGACTCAATGTTTCTTTACAGTGTTTTTTATTGGTTTTCTATGTTCTATCACGCCTGAAGAAGTCGGCTACCCCGATGAAACATGTTGTGTATTTTAATAAATTGCATTATTTATTCTAATTCTCGGATCTCAGTCAGTATATAAAAAGCATGAACATATCCCAATTCCGAGTCAACACTACAAGTCATATATATATATAATTACTGGTGGTTCTAACAGGTCCTTAAGCATCTCATGAACTTCCAAATATTAT
Source organism: Typopeltis vanoorti (assembly GCF_054136105.1). NCBI lineage: Eukaryota > Metazoa > Arthropoda > Arachnida > Uropygi > Thelyphonidae > Typopeltis > Typopeltis vanoorti. The sequence goes on along the minus strand of NC_143552.1, from coordinate 19,378,026 downwards.
TATTATTACCTGACACCTCCAAGGAGTCCAAAGACTCATTGAGGGAGGGTACCTACTCTACAACTCTCCACCACTCAATCCACCAACTGCCAGCCTTGTAGGATGAGTGGTTAGCATATCAAGTATAATAATCATTTACTTGATTAGCAAAAGGCTGCAGGTTCAAATCCTGCATTGATGTTCGTGATTGTCTGTGAAAATACTAATAGTGGTGGTGGTGGTCAGCAGCAGATGGCATTGGTGTAGATGATGAAGGTAGTAGTAGTTTGTTGTAGTTGTTAGATTGAGTGGTGGAGATGCCCTCCCTAAATGCATCATTGGACTCCCTGGAGGTGTCATGTAATAATAATAATTTTTTAATAATAATAACTACAGTGAACTGACTGCATTATCTACACCAATGGCATCTACTACCCACCACCATCACCACTAATATTTTCACAGAAAATCACAGTAAATGCATTTTAATTACATTACCAAAGGGGACCATCACCTTTGGCCTGAATGACAGCAACTATCCTCCATTGCAACAGAAACATTCTTCCATTCCTTCCACAAATATACCCCCACCCTCTTAGCAAATTTGGTATTCTAATTCATCCCATAGATGTACAATGGGGTTAAGGTTTTGACATTGAGTTGGCCAGTTCAATGCTTCGAAGTTTTTTGTGGAAACAAGTCTTGGATAAGCAATGCAGTATGGCATGGAGCACTGTCGTGCTGAAATATGCAAGGGTAACTGCCAAAGTACTTCCACAGTTTTGGAAGCATGAAGTTGTCCAGGCAGCCATCAGATGTCAAAGTACTTCCTTTGGACATGTCTGCCAATGGACCAAGTCCCATCCAACTGAAACACCCCTCCACCAAATTTGACAGTTGGAATGATGCAGTCCTGCTGGAACTGATCCCCAGGATATCTCCAAATCCAAACATGACCATCAGAGCAAAAGATTTGAAAAACATGATTCATTGCTTCACAACCCTTTTTTCAATCTACAGTCCAGGAATGGTGTGAAAGACACTAGTTCAAATACACACCAGGAAAATGCTCTGGGAGGCTACCGACATTCCCCAACCGAGATTGATGAGCTGTCTCGGAATGTTTGAGCATCTTGCACGTCAACCTGGAAAATGCTGCAGGTACCTCTGTCAGTACTGGAACTGTCTGCAGAGAGTTACCTGCAGCATTTTCCAGGTTGACGTGCAAGATGCTCAAACATTCCGAGACAGCTCATCAATCTCGGTTGGGGAGTGTCGGTAGCCTCCCAGAGCATTTTCCTGGTGTGGTAGCATCATCAACATTCCATCTACAAATGACATAAACAATGGCGGATTTCAGTATACTGAGATGAGTAGCAATGACACAAATAGAAAGACCACTGATGTGACACCTAGCTACCATCCCACATTGGAAGTCTGTTGGTTCAATTTACCATGACATTTTGACATCATGTACAGTGCAAAACATGCAGTACATACTACCTTTTATTACCAGACTTGTGCAAAACACTACCTGAATATTTACATGTGGTAGGATCCGAAATTTGCATGGCATGCAGGGTGTCCAAATACTTTTCAACATAATATACTTTTCTGTCCATTAGAAATGTTGGCATTCTACCTATTGTTAGTCATTTCAACAGTATGGCATTCAACCATCTTTAATCCCCAGCTAGCCTAAGGGAAGAGGGTCAGAAAATCAGACATGCAAGCAAGGGCGAATGCTGGTCTTAAAATTCACGCTTGCTCTTGTTATCATTCAGGGAGTGAGAGGTGTGATTGGAGTTTGATTAGAGGAATAAGGAATTACTGACCATTTAAAACTATATATTTAGAAATTTATGTACATTTACTTTTTCACTATATAATTTAAGGAAATTACAACATACTAGGATATACATTAAAATAGATTTTAATATATTTCGATATTTCAGCAACGTCACATTGCCATTTTCAAGAACTTATGTACAAGATACGTGCACGCAGGCACAACAAAACAGTAAATGAGGAAGAAGTAGGAAGCTATTATTTCTCCTAAAGTCCTGAGTTGTGCCCTCTAGCAGGCAATGTTGGTATTCTTGGGCGATTGGGCTGAAGGTCTTCTGATGTAGGTTTCCCAAATTTGAGGAAGTCTCATGCAGCCAAATTTGTTGAGGTTAGGATTGTTTCTTAGGGCTGAAGCTGATTCCACGAAAAGCCTTTCATATCTGTATTTGCTACGGTGTATTATCCTGGCTTTTTTCCACCATATTCTATGGCAGGTATCCAGCGCATGGTCAGCAAGACCAGAGTGACTGTATTGGTGAAAACAGATGTAGTCCTTATGTTCTGAAATTCTGATATTTGCTGTCCTGCCTGTTTGGCCAAAGTAGGACAGCTTACAGTGGGGCGAGGGACCTGGTATACACCAGGTAAGTCTGGTGGGGGGGGGAGGTTGGTCTTTAGTAGAGCAGATAAGGGATGCCAATTTTTTATATGGTCTGTAACAAGAAGTTATGTTTTTTAAGATTTTTGTGATTTTTTCCGAGGTGCCTCGGATGTAGGGTATGGTGATGGATTTAGAATAATCCTTGTTGTGAGGGGGGGGGGAAGGTGTTGTGGCTTACTGGTTTCAATATATTTTGGATTTTTTTGGGGGGGGGGTAGCCATTGGCTGAGAAAGTGTTGAGAATGTGGTTTAGTTCTGTGGTTAGGGCATTGTCATCCGAGCAGATAAGTTTAGCCCTGTTGTATAGTGTCTTAATGACTCCATATTGTTGTGAGGGGGGGGGGGAATTGTTGGTGAATGTATCTGCCTGTATGGGTGAGTTTTCTATATACTGAGAAAACCAAGGTTCCATCAGGCTGGTGGGTGACTAGTGTGTCTAAGAAAAGAATGCAGTTGTTTTTTTCCTCTTCCAGGGTGAATTTGATTCTGGGGTGTTGGTTGTTTAAGTGTGTTAAGAAGGAGAGGAGTGCATTAGAGCCATGTGGCCAAATAGCGAATACATCATCTATATAGCGAAGCCAAAACGGTTGGTTTTTGTGGGGCAGAGTTTAAGGCTTCCTCTTTAAAAGTCTCCATATAAAAGTTGGCCAAGGGTGGGGAGAATGGAGAACCCATGGCTGTCCCCTCTATTTGTTTGTAGAATTTTCCTTGCCAAACAAAATAGCCTGAGTTCATTGTGAACTGAAATAGGGCTGTGATATCGGGAGGAAATTTAGCTTGTATTAGCTCTAAGGATTCTTTGAGTGGGACATTTGTAAATAAGAAGGAGACATCAAAACTGACCATTATGTCAGTGTGTTTGAGTGTAAAGTTTTCTATGCTGGCTTTGAAGTGGGCTGAGTTTTTTATGTATGAAGGTGTGTTGCCAGTATAATGTGAGAGAGCTTTGGCCAAATGTTTAGCTAGTTTGTATGTGGGGGAATCAATGATTTCCCCACATTGATTTTAGCTAGTTTTAGCTAAAATCAATTACTTTTAGCTAAAACTAGCTAAAAGCAATTGATTATAGCTGGTTTGTATTTTAGCTAGTTTGGTATGCTAATTTTTAGCTAGTTTGTATGTGGGGGAATCAATGATTCCCCCACATACATACTAGCTAAACATTTGGCCCCACCCTTGGCTAATTTTTATATGGAGACTTTTGAAGAGGACGCCTTAAACTCTGCCCCACAAAACCAACCGTTTGGCTTCGCTATGTAGATGATGTATTTGCTATTTGGCCACATGGCTCTGATGCACTCCTCTTCTTCTTAACACACTTAAACAACCAACACCCCAGAATCAAATTCACCATGGAAGAGGAAAAAAACAACTGGATTCCTTTCTTAGACACACTAGTCCACCCGCCAGCCTGATGGAACCTTGGTTTTCTCAGTATATAGAAAACCCACCCATACAGGCAGATACATTCACCAACAATCCCACCACCTCCCCTCACAACAATATAGAGTCATTAAGACACTACACAACAGGGCTAAACTTATCTGCTCGGATGACAATGCCCTAACCACAGAACTAAACCACATTCTCAACACTTTCTCAGTCAATGGCAAACCCCCCCCCCAAAAAAAAAATAATCCAAAAAATATTGAAACCAGTAAACCACAACCTTCCCCCCCCCTCACAAGGATTACTCTAAATCCATCACCATACCCTACATCCCAGGCACCTCGGAAAAAATCACAAAAAACTTAAAAAACATAACTTCTTGTTACAGACCATATAAAAAATTGGCATCCCATATCTGCTCTACTAAAGACCAACCTCCCCCCCCCCCCCTAGACCTACCTGGTGTATACTAGGTCCCTTGCAGCTGTAAGCTGTCCTACTTTGGCCAAACAGGCAGGACAGCAAATATCAGAATTTCAGAACACAAGGACTACATCTGTTTTCACCAATACAACCACTCTGGTCTTGCGCTGGATACCTGCCATAGAATACGGTGGAAGAAAGCCAGGATAATACACCATAGCAAATACAGATATGAAAGGCTTTTCATGGAATCAGCTTCAGCCCTAAGAAACGATCCTAACCTCAACAAATTTGGCTGCATGAGACTTCCTCAAATTTGGGAAACCTACATCAGAAGACCTTCAGCCCAATCGCCCAAGAATACCAACATTGCCTGCTAGAGGGCACAACTCAGGACTTTAGGAGAAATAATAGCTTCCTACTTCTTCCTCACTTACTGTTTTGTTGTGCCTGCATGCACGTGTCTTGTACATAAGTTCTTGAAAATGGCAACGTGACGTTGCCGAAATATTGAAATATATTAAAATTTATTTTAATGTATATCCTAGTACGTTGTAATTTCCTTAAATTATATAGTGAAAATGCATAACCAACGTCTAAGCCTTTCCACGAGAATTATGTACATTTAATCATAGAAATACATTTATTTTACAAATGATAATCTATCTTTTTCAATTTAGCTACTTGAATACAAATTCTACCCTACAGTTCTTCTTTATGAACTGGTCAATAACATCATGATAAAAAGTTGGTTGTAACTTAATTTTCTCAAGCAACACGCACACTTGTAAAGGCTGGCTGAAGCTCACTATGGCCTGTGTTTAAGCAACAGAATGGGACGACATGAAATGACTATGTGCACGCATGAAATCGTAGTGCTGCTGTGAGGACCTGGAAGTGCCTACAACCGAGCAAGCCAAGGTAGCTTTAACTAGACGAGCAAGCATCGGCCTTCGATACAAAACACAAAGCTCAATTATTGCCACGCAAGCTTAAGACGTCTTCTGTCTACAAAAATAAAAGCCTAAATGGAATGCTTATAAAAGCATGCATTTATTAACAAATAAATATTACTTCTTTCTAAATTAATGAGCTTGCGTAGCAAGCATGGAGAATTAGCCCTACATGCAAGGGTCAATGCCAAAATACTTACACAGCATCAAAAGCATGAAGTTGTCAAGGTAGCCATCAGACCCCATGGTTTGGATCCATCTGCCAATGGATCAAGTCCCATCCATTTGAAACACTCCCATGCCATTTGGTGTGTCAGTTAAGGAGTTCATCCTAGCTGCTCAAGGATAAATTCCTTAACTGATTGAGTAAATTTAATAAGTAACATAAGTTCGCATAATCAGATGCCTGTCTGGAAAAATTAGATTTTGCTCCATGATTATTTGCACATGCTTGTTAGTAAAGAAATTCCATTGAAAAGCCTGGTAGCTCATTCGGAAAAACATTAAGGCATGCTTCCCTACTGAGATTGAATATACAATATCCAGTTAATTGAGTTCCCACAAATCCATACCATTCCAATATCAATCTTGGATATACATTTCTGTGCACTAAAAATGTTTGTTCTATCTATTATTAGTCATTTCAATAGTGGTCGAATCATGCTTCACCTTTTCCAGATGGATATATCATACAGATACCCCTGGAAAATTCTTTCCTGAGTATATCATCTCAACTTTGAAGTTTAGTTGCAATGTCCAATCAAGCTTAAATTGATAGCCAAACGGCTATTTTTCTGGCATCCTTAATAATAATTAAGGGGATACAAATCCCTTTTTGGTCAACTGCCAGTAAGCAAAACTCTAAGATCAAGAACTACGAATCTATGAGTTTCATATATACCGAAAAACTATCGGTGAATCCAAGTGTAAATGACCACTTGGTAATACAACACCAAGGCAACTCGAAGCAACGGTGGAGCAAGCTCCCTCACTATCCTTGATATTTGTGGCTATCATATTGGTGGCGCTAGCGTCGCCGTAGCACGTGGCGGTGAATTTGAGCTGTGCAGAAGAAAGTGATTTTTAATCGGTGAATAGTCCGCTTTTTTCCCCGTTTTTCAGTGCTAAATTGTTTCTCTGAATACGAGTGTACTTCAGTGGTTGTTTTTTGGAAGTTAGTTGCTGTCGCGATATAATATATTTTGGTACTGTCGGAATCGAACGCGTAACGGTGGAAGACAAAACGAAGCTAAGTTACTGTATTTAGTTATATTTCATTTTATTTAATTATATTTAGTACTTAAATGTTCTGATGTTTGTACTTTTTTTCCTCTTATTTATTAATTGAATAATTATTAAAGATTAGGGTATAATTTGACAAAACACGTCACAGATAAGTAATGGCACCTGTGCGAAGGAAAATGGCGGCCAGTAATGAAGGTTCGCCATCGTTATCAAAGAACGGTAGCATAAAAGAAATGAGTCAGTGTACTAGCTGTGAAATGTACGCTTTGCGGAGTGTGGTTAGATGATAATAAAGGATTGAATGTGTGTAGAAAATGTAGGGAGAATGCAGAATTGAAGTGTATTTCGGATCGTGAGTGTGATATTTTTGTCAACCTTCAGAATGAAGGAAACAGGGATATGACAAGAAACGACAAGGTTGTACATGAAAATTGTGAGAGTGTGAATGTAGAAAGTGTGAATGATAGTATAAATGGTTTCTCAGAGAACAAAAAAGATGAGATAGATGCATTGAGTGAGATCGCGTTGTTGAATAGTGCGATAGAAAGAGCAAAACAGCAGCTAGAGTGCATGAACAAAAGTAGACTGAATGAACCAACCAATAATAAAAGGTATGACAGGAAAAATAGACGTATGAATGTGAACATGAACAAAATGAAGGATAGAGTGCTGTATGGAGACTCGTTAGTACGAGGTGTGTTAGTAGAGGATTTGACAAAATCGTACCAACCTGGTGCGACCATAAAGGACGTAACTGCGTCTATTAGAGAGCAAAAGGAAAGGGTGAAAGAAATGATTGTTGTGGCAGGTACGAATGATTTGAAAGGAGATAAAATGGAAATGATAGAAGACCTGAATGAATTGTTTGAGGTAGCAAAAGAAAAGAGTGAGAGAGTTAGAATGATTAGTCTTTTGCCACGGTTTGACAGTGAAATGTTTAAAAGGAGGGCTATAATTGCAAATGACTTTATGCGTGGGTTATGTATGACGAGTGGTGTGGAATTTGTGGATGTGTGGAGTGAGTTTGATGGGCGAAAGGATCTATATGAGATGGATGGCTTGCATTTGAATGGTTACGGTGTAAGAAGACTTGAGAAAGTGTTGCTGAATGTAGTGGATGTGCAAATTCAGGGAAACTAGATTTGTTAAGGGGGGGGAGTAGAGATACAGTCCTTATGGAGGCAGTTGAATGTAAGAATGAATATAATATGCCAGAGCAAATAAGGACAACAAATCTGAGTGGGATAGTTAATATAAGGCATCAAGGTAGGGTTGGGGCTAATGGGGGTCTTAAATTCATGTACACTAATACTAGGAGTATTAGGAACAAGAAGGAAGAGTTTTTGGCCATGGTTGGCACTTCCAGACCACAGGTTATAGGTATTAGTGAAACATGGCTGACTGTAGATGATATAACTAGTGGGATTGAATGTGATGGGTATAGTGTGTTCAGGAATGACAGAGAGAATAAAATGGGGGGAGGAGTATTGTTGATGATAGCTGATGAGCTCCAGCCAAGGAGAATAGAAGTTGAATTGCAGGATAGAGAAAAGAGCACATTTGAGGCCATTTGGTGTGAGATTGTGGCTAGCAGAACTAAATATACAATTGGGTGCTGCTATAGACCAGGTGATGGAAAAGATGGTGGTGACAGTATGCACAAGCAAATAGAAGAAATGGGTGGAAGGAGGGTGATTATTATGGGAGATTTCAACTATGGTCGCATTGATTGGAGTGAGGAGAGGACACACGGGAGGAAGGAACTGGATTTTATGCGGTTATTAAGGGATAACTATCTGTGACAGCATGTAATGGAAAATACTAGGGGTCAGAGAGTGCTTGACCTAGTAATTACATCTCAGGATTTGGCTGTAACAAATATGACCACATTGCCACCAATCGGTGAGAGTGATCATAGGGTCATAACTTGGGAGGTGGCTAAAGGTGTAGAATTTTCAATTAAGACAGGGTACATGTGGAATTATCGGGCTGGAAAGTATGACAAGCTTAGGAGTTTGATTGGTTCAGTGCCATGGCATGTACAACTGCAAGGACTAGAAGTTGATAGTGCATGGGAGGTAGTTAAGAAGTGCTTGCATGAAGCAATGGCTGACTGTATACCTAGAGTCCGAATAATAAATCAAGTAGGGGTTAAATGGATGAATAACACCATTAAGCTTGAGTTGCAAAAAAAGAAACAACTATGGAGGGAATTTAAGGAGAAGGGTGACCGGCAGGCACATGAACGGTATAAAGCACAGGCCAGAAGGGTGACGAGTGTGGTAAGAAAAGCAAAAAAGGATTACGAAAGAACATTGGCCATGCAGGCTAAAGAGAATCCTAAACAGTTTTTTAGATATGTAGCAAGTAAAAGGAAAAATGTACATGGCAGATTGATTTTAAAGAATGCCGATGGTAGGGAGATAACTGAATCAGTTGAGTTACTGAGTGAGCACTTTGCAAAAGTATATCATCCAGGTGGTGACATTGCAGAAACAAATAAACCAGTAGATTATACGGGAATTGTGGTTAATGAAGTGGAGGTTAGTAGTCTATTGCATAACCTCAATGTCAATACATCTGTGGGATTGGATGGTATACCAGCTCGTGTTGTACGAGAAGCAGCTAAAGAATTGTCAGTACCCTTGACCATTTTGTTTAATTTGAGTCTCGGGTCTGGGTTAGTCCCGAGCGGGTGGAAAGAGGGGAAAATAGTTCCACTGCATAAAGGTGGTTCCAAGACTGCTGTAGTAAATTACCGACCGATTAGCATATCAGGAATCATTGTCAAGGTCTTAGAGAAAATAGTCAAGAGGAAAATACAAGATTGGATAGAAGAAAATGGGATACTGTATCGGGGACAGCATGGTTTTGTGAAAGGTAGGTCATGCCTCAGTAACTTGCTCACGTATTATAACACAGTGACGGCTGAACTGGATAAGGGTAATGGGTTTACGGTGATTCTACTGGACCTTGCCAAGGCCTTTGACACGATTCCACATGGAATTCTAATCAGTAAATTGCAGCATATGGGAATGGACATAGGGTTGGTGAGATGGATAGGAGGGTGGTTGACGGAGAGATATCAGAGAGTGGTTTACTCGGGAGTAGAGTCCACAAGATGGCCTGTGACTAGTGGTGTGCCACAAGGATCTGTTCTTGGACCACTGCTGTTTAATTTGTTCATAAATTATATAGGAAATGATCTGAGAGGAACAGTTCATTTGTTTGCGGATGATGCGAAGTTGGGTAGGGCAATAGTGAATGCAGATGACGTCAAAATTTTGCAGGATGATTTGGATAGATTGGAGGTCTGGGCTAAGGAGAATGGATGTCAGTTTAATGTGGCAAAATGTAAGGTTATGCATTTTGGGGTGAAAAGATTGGCGGCAGTTTACTGCATTGGTGGAACCGTGCTCCAGGAAATTGATGAGGCACGAGATTTAGGAGTGTTGGTAGATAAGGAATTGAAATTTAGGGGACACATTGCAAAAGTGACCAAAACAGCTCATCAAATCACTTGGTTGCTGAAGAATACGATGACAAGCAGGTTATTGTTCCTCTGTATCGAGCCTTGATAAGACCCCATCTGGACTACTGTGCTCAGATTTGGTCACCTAGGTTTCTTCTTGATGGGGAGGAGGTGGAGAGGATCCAGAGGCGAGTGACCAAGATGATAGCAGGTCTGTGGAATGAACCATATGAGAACAGGTTGAGGATTTGTGGGTTGCAAAAATTGGTTGATAGGCGGAGGAGGGGAGATATGATTGAGACATTCAAATTACTGAAGGGTTTCTATAAAATTAATTCAGAAGATATTTTTGAGAACAGGGCTGGTTTTGGGAGGACTACTGGACATCCATGGAAACTGGGCAAAAGTGTGGTTAGTAAAGGTGTTAGAGCTGGGTTCTTTACTTTTAGAGTGGTGAATGAGTGGAATGCGCTCCCTGAGTCTGTGGTGGATGCTGTGACAGTGAATGAGTTTAAGGCGAGGTATGATAGATACTGTATGAATGTCAAATAGTTGTGATGAATATGATTTGGGGCCTCCCTCGATGAGTCCAATGACTCCCTGGAGTTGCCCGTAATAATAGTAATTTTCTCATAATGTAAAAACACAGCCCCTAGGGGATGTAATACTGTAATTACATTATGAGGAGAGGTCACTACCCAGACTGCTTTCAACCTTTTTTGAGGTCTCATCAGTGAGTAGGTAGACCTGGAAGATAACAAGGTTTAAGTGAAAAGAACTTACACACACCTTTATGGCATTCGTATAGTAAAGATATGTAAGTTCTTTTCACTTAAACCTTATCTTCCAGGTCTACCTACTCACTGATGAGACCTCAAAAAATATTGAAACCGGTCTGGGTAGTGACCTCTTCTCATAATGTAATTACAGTATTACATCCCCTAGGGGCTGTGTTTTCACATTATGAGAAAATATCAAGGATAGTGAGGGAGCTTGCTCCACCTTTGCTTCGAGTTGCCTTGGTGTTGTACTACCAAGTGGTCATTTACACTTAAATTCGCCGATAGTTTTTCGGTATATATCAAACTCATAGATTCGTAGTTCTCAATCTTAGAGTTTTGCTTACTGGCAGTTGAACAACAAGGGATTTGTATCTCCTTAATTATTGTCCAATCAAGCTGTTTCTCCTCAATATGACAGTGAAGCCTGTTAATATTACAGGTGATATTGCAACATAGTTTGAAGAAAGTGACATAGAAAAACAGGAGTGACCTATGCAGCTCAGTCTGAACCCAAATAACTTCTAGAATGAATTAAAATGTTAGGCCTGAACCAGATCAGTGTGCACCACAAATCAGGGTAGAGTGTGCCCAGCGGTGGCTCGTGGCTTGAAATCGTTGGGGTGCTGCAACTTTCGAAATATACATACACACTGTAAGCACAGTGTATGTGTGCTTGGATAAAATATCAAAATTATGGTAAAAATTTAAAAAAAAAATAAACTTGAAAAAATATTGTTTATTATCGATAAAATTATACAGCATAATATAATTCAAAATTAATCCATTCCTTTAATTGTAATTAAAGGAATGGATTTACAATGTTTGGACATTACAATTAAATCTTTTAATGTAATGTCCAAATATTTAAAGAGACGGAGTAAACACGATAAGCACTACGAACACTACTATTGGCGCAAACTTCATATATATATATATATATATATATATATATATATATAAACAACAGTGGAACTGCACGATGAACAGTACCGCATTATGCTAATAGCTCGCATCTCACTATGACATGCATATGCTTGTGCGTGTAGCAATATGACACTGTGGTAAACATAGTGCTGCTAACGTCCTTCGCCCTCCTAAGTGCTACAAGAGATGGATTTTCATCATTTTTTATACAAAATAAGAGAATTGTATAGGATTGTTGATGATAAAATTAAATATTAAAAGCAAATATAAATAAATTAATAAATATATTTATATATTGAGAAAAATTGGGAGGTGCTGCAGTTCCGCAGTGCTTCTGCACGAGCCACCCCTGAGTGTGCCCTAGAAGGGTGGAAAATATAATCAGGAGTACAAGTAGGCTTACCCGCTATTGATGTATGTGCAGTTCAGGTTTCCCTGAATGCTGTGCCATGCTGCCAACTGATTATTGAGTGTTTTTGTCATTACAACCAGAGGCTCTGGACCATTGCAGAATGATCCAGATCTTGCACCCAGTAATTTGCATCTCTGGGCTACTGATGAAAGACCTGGCTGGGAAGCAGATGTTCCTTCAGTGGTTCAATGAGATGAATTTATGTCAACATGCTAGTGGTTGGAAAGCCAGATGTTCTATCTTCTACAAATGCTTCCATGGTTGCTGTTCATTTGCGCTCTACTAAATCCTTTGAAATGCAGGAGAAGTAGCTGTTCAACTGCAAATTCACAAATTTTTCTTCATTATTCGGGTGTCTTTTGGAACAAACCTACTGATTGACTTGGAAAAAGATTTAAAACTCTATGAAATATCTACATTCCAGAAAAAGGCTGTTGGTATTTTGTTGTCCTACACTCAATAGTAATAGTGTTACTGATTTATATAGCTTATTAATTGCCTTAAAAGGGTTTTCAAACATGGTGAATTTTATCCCATTTGTCCAGTTTTAATTTTCCAAATAAGTGATGGAAGAGATTGTAGCAGGGGCGGCTCATGCATAGGCACTGCGGAACTGCAGTACCCCCAATTTTTCTCGATATATAAATATATTTATTAATTTATTTATATTTGCTTGTAATATTTAATTTTATCATCAACAATCCTGTACAATTCTTATAGGGCGAAGGATGCTAGCAGCACTGTGTTTACCACAGTGTCATATTGCTACGCGCACAAGCATATGTACATCATAGTGAGATGCAAGCTATTAGCGTAATGCGGCACCGTCCGTCGCGCAGTTCCACTGTTGTTTACATGCAGTTTGCGGCAGTAATAGAGTGTTTGTAGTGCTTAACGTGTTTACTCCGTCTCTTTAAATATTTGGACATTACAATTAAAGACATAACATTTATTACAGTTTTTATTTTAGAACATTATTGGGGTTATGATAATGGATTTTATTTTTAAGTAATTTTGAATTATACTAAACTGCATAATTTTATAGATAATAAACTATTTTTTCATGAAACAAAACAAGAAGAATATATTTTATTTTTAAGTAATTTTGAATTATACCATACTGTACAATTTTATCGATAATAAACAATATTTTTTCATGTTTAATTTTTACCATAATTTTGATATTTTATCCAAACACGTATACACTGTATTTACAGTGTATACGTGTTTGGATAAATACGAATACACTGTATATTTCGTATACAGTAGCCACGAGCCGCCACTGGATTGTAGTAAGTGCTTTTTTTTTTTTTTTTTTAAGATTGCTTTCCTAGCCAAATGTCTTAGATAATACTCTAGTCATCTGAAATGAAATCCAAGATCCTTTTTCTATGGAGTTCTTCATAATTGTTCATTCGATCTGCACTTTTTTATTCTGTTATATAACATTTCAACATGAGTAAAGATATCCTCCTTAAGTAATCTGCAATATCATTTAGAAATGCCCAGGTATATCAATAATTCTTATTCCTCAGTCCTCCTTGAAGTGCTTAACAATGAATAAAAAAAAACCTCACTGGTCAGACTGAATGCCCGAGGTGGCAGTGGGCAGCATTCTTACAACATGTGCATTTGAATCCCATTGAAGCACGAATGTCAGTGATAGGTGATTTTGATTGTCCAGTGTGAGACCATACCATCATTATTGTAGGCCTGAAGTAGCTCAAAAAGTTATGGTGTTTGGTCTCAAGAGAATAGGAACTGGAATATATAACTTAACCGGTTCACATGGAAACAAAGTATAGTGGTAGTTGAGATGCTATAGGCATCCAACAGTATTATGCAATCTAATGTCTTGCTCCTATATGATAATGACAGCTCAGAAAAAAAATCTGTATTTCATTAAATTTACCTTATATTACCTGTTTATTCTCTCTTTAAAAAAAGGAGTCAAGTCTCCCTTTAAGTCAATTGTAGTAAAGCTACTTTTGATCTGAAAAACAAAAACAGATGTTCAGCAATAGTTGCTGCAATGCTAAATTGATAGAGCAGATAATCTGGATGTGGGAAGAAGAAGTGTTGTTCAAATGCTCCTTCCCACATCCAGGTAACCTATAGCTGTCTGGTAATCAGATCAAAGAGTTATTTCATATGGAGTTTTACCCCCTTTCTTCCCCATCCCTTATGATGGGTTGAGTGGGGAAGTTAAGTATTGTTATGACTGTGAATCCGCGTGTGTTCACTGGCAGATTTGTCTGTTCTCAGGAACTAAAACCCCGAGTTCCAGGTAAAAAATTCCTCTACCTTCGTATGAGACTGGCTAACTCACCTTTAGTTGAGAGAGAGAGAGATCAGATAAAGGCTCCTCACATCATAGATGGGAATCAAACCCATGTTTTTTCAACCAAAGGGCTTGGTCTATACCAACTGAGCTACGGAGGCTCTATCAAAGAGTTATGATAAGGTAGAGTGGCTCTAAGGCAGAAGCTAAGGGATCTTATCTCACAGCTCACAAGGTGAGGAGACTATTCGAGAGAGAGAGAGAACTTGATAGTAGCACAGATTGAGATAATGGGATATAAAATATAGACATCTAGATTTGGGAGAACTAGTGTCAAAGAGTGAATAACTTAAATTAAAACGATTAAGATAAACTGCGCGTCATAACCATATGCCTGGGGAAGGAGTGTCCTAGGTTCGATTTCCGTCGACAACGTGAGGAGCTTAAGGATCTTCCTCAGCCATAGCCAAGTTAGCCAGTCTTGGGCATGGACAGCAGGGTTCTCCCCCCCACACACACACACACCAGTTTAGCTGGGGGTTTTCATCCCGCAAGCAGGCAAACCGGCCCCGTGAACACACACACGGATGCAGTCAGGAATACTTAAGACAATCCCTCCAGCCATAGGTCTGAATTGTCAGCTATACCAGTCCAGAACCCGGATAAAAATAGGGGATATTGAGGTGGTGCCATACCTCCTCGTAAAAGGGGCTCATGGCCGTTGAATCACCATACAAAATGAACGAAATGAGATAAAGAAACGTTTACACATCTGTGTAAACAGAACTTAATTCTAAGTCACATACTGCTATAATGCTGTCTTAAACTATCCTAATTAAGGATTTTCAGATAGAGTTTAAAGTACATTTTCCTTGTGTAGTGTTTTTGAAAGCGATATTTTCCTCATTAAATACCTGCTTCCATAAATAAATATTAAGAAATCCTCTAATGCCTTTTATTCTCCAAAGAGAGTAAATAGGCGGAGCTCCTTTAGACATAACTTTTTGTAGACAGGTTGGCAGTCTCAATCCTTCTACCTTCACTCAGTGAGTTCAAGCTATCGATGAACCAAGACTTTCTGGAAGGGGAGGGGAGAGAACAGCAGCTATATATCCTCGGGATAGTGTCATTACAGTTAATGCCATAAATCATGAAGTGGTTTAAACATTTAATAACTTTATTTATTTATTTATTTTTATTCTTTTGCAGTCAATTTTTGAAATAAGAGTTAGGAATCCGAATTTCTAAGAGAAAAAAAACCACTAACATTGGAACCAGCTGAAGACAGGCCTACAAAAAAGTTCTAGTTTGCAACTAAATTCAAACTTATAATGGTATTTCTTCGAGTCACCTAACACTATGGAAGGAAATGCCATTTCCATAGGATTAAGCAGGTATGAGCAGAACTTTATATATATATAGTAGATGAGGACATTTTAGCCCTAACTTTTGGAGACTGAGTAGGCAGAAAGTAGGCCTGAAAGAGAGACAGCTGGACCAAGACTATCACTAATTTTAAGTTACACATCCAGTGAAGAGATGGCAAACAGGTCCTGCCACCTCATGGTCCCTAACACAATGTTATTGTCTGAAAGTGTGGAGTCTGTGATCAATTTTCTTAAGTTTAAGGGACAAAAAATCCGAGTTTCAGGGAGGGCAAACCCATTTGCCAGTGCAAGATCAACTAACTTGGGAATATCAAAGAGCTTAGAAAAGGTTCCTCTAGTCGGCGACTGGTGAAACTTGTCTGTCTTTGGGTGGCCTAATGCTGTGGATGCAAACCCATTTTGTTCACATATGCCTTTCCTTTCAGGTAAGTAACCCCATAGGAAGAAGTCGGGAGCCGTCATATATGGAGAAAGTGATGGCCAATTAATGTAATTAATTAATCTGCAAGATCGTGAAATTATTCAGGAAGAATAATTAAATACTGATTTTCAAAATAAAATTGCACGATTTTGGTCTGTTTTTGGATTGTGACATTTTGCATGATTAATTTCCCAAACGTGCTTTAGAATACCTGAAAGAATAAAAATAAAAACAGTTATCACATTTTGAATCCCTTGATTCTTCTTCTGGGCCACTCTATATATTTACCACCTATAAGTACAATTACTATTACTGCGAAAGAAGACATGGTATTATAAAAAGAATTTTTTTTTATTTTCCTTTTTTTTTTATAATCCCATCCAAGAGAGGTTTCTTCAAATGGGCAGAAAAGTGTAAAAAAAGATTAAACATTAATATTGGATTTGAGATTCTTAGATTATATGCCTCAGGAAATATGTAAAAGGGAAAACTGTTCCAGAAGACAGCAGTTGGAGGGATGAATGAAGAGAAGAAAATGATATTCATTATTTGAAACTGAATTGTGTATAGTTTTGATTAGTGGTATATCTAATTCTACAAATTTGTATTCTATTTCTACAAAATAAGGAATTATGAAGCTACAATTATGATGAACTTATCCAAATTTGAAAACGGAACATTTGTATAAATGCAAACAGAAAAAAACTGTGTGAAACAGTGGAGTGAATCAGTGAGAGAGGGATTGGTGCGAGAAAGAACACAATATACTGTCATCAGCAAAACTGTGTATTAAATCTGCACAAAACTGGAGATGGTCATTGATATACAGAAGGAAGAGAGTAGTCGAAAGAACTCCAGCATTAGTTGCCAAGTAAAGAATCTAGCACGGCCAGAGAGAAAGGGTAACCAGAGAATGTACAATCCAAAGATGGCTAACATAAACAAGATCTCTGTTGATCAACAGTAACAGAAGCAATATTGGCAGTAGTTTATTAGATGAAAGGTCTCAAAGTAGTGTAGTAGTAGTGAAGTATTAATGAGTTTTCCTTATTCCATTAAAAAGTACAAGTGAATAGACTGCAATGATATTATATGTTAAAGATTTGTTACCATTCTTAGATCTGCGATAATTTCCAGACAGATACCAGTGGAAAAGGACGAAATAAAAAGGCAACATAGAATCAACCCTGGAGCACAAAACATCAGTACAATCAGAGAAATGCCAAAGAACCAGGTGACTTTCTGGCATTTAGTTTGGACAAGACAATTCTGATCTCTTTGTGGCTAAAAATCAAAGGAGCATTAATTGTTAAATGACTAGAATGCCAGAAAGACATTTACTAAGATCTGCTATGCAAGAATTACAGGAAAAACAAAAAGCAAGGAGAATGATGGAATGGAACCATCCGAATACAAACGAGATGGAAGTACTGTGACGAATTAAAGTTACCGACTACGGCTTTCCGAGAGACTTGCAAACTTCTAGAAATATGACTGCCTTTTGGACATGATAATGTTTCTTTCTTTTAGCCGATGCAAGTCATCTGCAATATATTTTGGTTCTTCTCCTTTATAGACTTGGCAAACTTCTTGAAGAACTAAGATTTAGACAAGGGCGAAAATTTAAAGCAAAACAGGAAATAAATGTTCCTATATCATAACTGCTTCAGTGACACGATCAGTACAAAAATTTGGATTATAAGACAGAAAAAAATAATTCAGCCAAATAACCAATGCACTGAAGTCACGAAGATTATCCGACTTGGTATTCTTATAATACTAGAATACTAGGCAGATAAGTATTTTCAATGTTGCTCCATGAAAGATGAAATAAATGCTGGACTGTGGTCTGAAATGCCTAGAGAACAAACATCCTTACTATTAGAAAACACGACTTCTCTGCATTAATGCAACCACAACGCCTTCTTGGGTCTGGTTCCCACTGATGAGATCTCACCAAAACCGATCGAAACCGTTCTGGGTAGGGGTATTTCTCAATGTTTTCACATTATGGGATATTGAAACAATTAATGTGAAGTTAACAGCTTTTTTTTACAAGTAGGCCAATCGTGAAGATACTTCGCGCACAAAATTTGCTTACACTTCGATAATAGATTAAAATAATTTCTTGTTAAGTACCATAAACATCCACAGTATACTTAGAATCTAAAATGAAGTGCAGTTACGGCTATCTGTTACAACAGTAAGCTGATCTATCAGGTGATCTGCAGAATGACCATTCGAAAGCTGTACCGCAGTGGTTAAATTCTAAACGAATAAGCTCTGGAGCCCTTAAAGTAACGGGCTCTGGAGCTTATTCCTCAGATATTTCAATATGAGAGGCTATTGCTAGATCGTCGCAACATTTTTTTAAATTTATTTATTCTGGTGGAGTTAGTCATCAGGCTTTCTCTGCCACACCACCATAAACATTAAATACAAATACAGATACAAATACAAAATTACAAATTAATATAATACTTCTAATACATTAAAAGATAATTCAATTTAAGATAACATTAATTTATACTGTATGAGCGATGAAAAAGCAGTAGGCCTATTCAGCTTGTTACGTAAATGCAGAAAAGAAAAAAAAAAAGGAAATGTAATAATGATGAAATAAATAACTTCATGGTTTCTTCATGGCGTCTGACACATGCTTACTCCACCATGCTTCTCTTCTTCATGTAGCTTCCTCAGTGAGAGAGTGCAGCACCATGTCCTTCCAGTTCTCTCTGTTTGGTGGCTTTCCTTTTAGTTTCTGCATAGCCATGTGATCCTCTCCATGATCTTATATCTTCAAGCCATGTCCTTCGTTTTTTGCCTCTTGATTCTTTTCACATAATTTTTCCTTCTAAAACTG
The DNA here is from genome assembly GCF_054136105.1 of Typopeltis vanoorti. NCBI lineage: Eukaryota > Metazoa > Arthropoda > Arachnida > Uropygi > Thelyphonidae > Typopeltis > Typopeltis vanoorti. Next base: position 19,359,045 of record NC_143552.1, on the reverse strand, counting down.
TTAGTATCCTCTGTTCCGCTAAACTTCTCACATGTCCTGCCAATCTCATCTTTCTCTGGATCATTTCCTGTAATAAAGATCTCTGTGTTCTCATTCTCTGTAGGACATCTGTATTTGTCACATGTTCTGTCCATGGGATTTTCAGAGCTCTCCTATAGCACCATTTTTCAAAGGCCATTATCTGTTGCCTTACTCTCTTCTTGAATATCGAAGTCTCACTTCCATATGTGAAAATTGGCCACATTAATGTTCTTATCATTCTTTTCTTTGTCTCGATACTCACAGAACTTCTGAGCAGATCTTTATTTTTCCAGAATGCATCTTTAACTATGGCTGTTCTTATTTTTATTTCTTTATCTTGCTTTCCATTTGAAGTAAAGTAGGTGCCTAAATATTTGTATTCTGTTGTATGTTCAATTTTCATATTGTTTATGAATATTTCTGGCTCGGATTTAGTTTCTTTTGAGATTTTCATAAAGTTGGTCTTCTTTTGCATTAATATCTAATCCAAATTCTTTACCTTCTTCAATTAGTAGATTCAGTAATTTGATTAATTTGTTTCTGTTTTCTGCTATTAAAATTGTATCATCAGCATATCCAAGATTGCTGTATTTTATACCATTGATACTAATTCCTGTTTTTTGTTTTTCAATCTTTTTCATCACTGTCTCGCTATAGATATTAAATAGATTTGGTGAAAGGATACAACCTTGTCTGACTCCTCTTTTTATTTTCACTTCAGAAGTCTCAGAGTTAAACAGCTGCATTTCTGGTGTAAATCATTTTTATAATCTTAAGTACATGATCCTATATGTCAAATTTATCTAATATATTGAACATTTTATTAAGTTTTACGTGGTCAAAAGCCTTCTGAAAGTCTATGAAGCATACGTAAATGATCCTATTTCTTTCAAGTGATCTTTCTATTAGTATTTTTAGTTCCAGGATAACATTAATGGTTCCCATTCCTCTTCTGAAGCCTTTCTGTTGTTCACTCAATTCACCGCTTATGGCTCTTTCAATTTGTTTGTTAACGATGGTTAAAATAATTTTAGATGCATGGGATATTAGGTTCACAGTTCTGTACTGTAATTCTCACAATTTTGTGCATTGTGTTTCTTTGGAATTGGTATGCAGATAGATGTAAAAATTTCAGGTAATTGTATTGTTTTATAGATGTCCTGAATGGATTCCACTAAATAGTTATTATTGCCAGTCAAAGCTTTCAGCAGCTCAGCCGGAATACTATTACACACAGGGGATTTATTATTAGGAAGATTCTTTATTACATGTTCTACCTCCTTTCTTGTGGTAGAGTGGTATCTGTTGTTACATTTAACTTAAGTTGTCGTGAATCATCTAATATGTTACCATTATCATCATCATCATCATCATCATATAGATCTGATAAGTACGTACTTCACCCATCTTCTATGTATCTTTTCCTTATCAATGAGTATGTTTCCATCTTTGTCCTTGATGTTATTAGACTGTGTACGTTTTGTTTTTCCATTAAGTTCTTTCACTTTCAGGAATGCTTCTCTGGTTTTGTTCCTATTTTGTAATTCTTCTATCTCAGTACACTGCCCATTTATTCAGTTTTCTTTCGATCTTTTACATAATTGTTTGATTCCTTTATCCAAAGTTTTATATCTTAACTTTCCTTCTTCATTTGCTCCTCTTTTCCATTCTTCTTTCATCAATAAGGTTGATTACTTCTTGAGTAATCCATGGTTTTTTCTTTCTTTCTTCTTGTTTATTGATGTGGTTTTTAGCAGGTGTTATGATAGTTGCTTGTAGTCTATTCCACTGAGAGGATTCATTTTCGTTTTGCAACAGTGCAGACAGCAGTTCTGAAATATTTTCATTAAATTTTGATTAAATTAATTATCGGATTTTGTACCATTTGCAGATCCAATTTTAGGGGTTGACTTCTTTTAAATTTTATTGTTTTCAGGCGAATATTCATCTTCATTAAGACCAGTCTATGATCAGATCCACAGTCAGCACTTGGCATCACCTTTGAGTTCCTTATTCCATTGAAGTAACGTTTACTGACTACAATATAGTCTAATTGATTTTTGTATCTTCCATCCGGACTTTCCCATGTGTATCGTGCTGTTGGGTTTTGCTCAAAATAAGTGTTAGTTATGATGAGACTATGCTTGTTACAGAAATCAATCAGCTTTTGTCCTCTCTCATTCCGAATTCCTAGTCCAAATGGACCCACGTGTGTAGATGTTCTCTCTGATCCAACTTTTGCGTTCCAGTCACCCCATGTTTATTAAAGAAAACTGTTTTTAAAACTAAGCAAGTACTAAAAACAACACCTGACAAGTTTCGTTAGTCGTATCCCTATGAGATTGAATGACCTCACGATGGATTTGTTACAGACTTCTCTTCAGAAACTACACACAAACTGTCATTACAAACTCGTTTTGTATTATCACTATCATCCGAGCTATTTTTCTGTTTAAAGAAGATACCAATGTACTCATCCATAGTTGAAATAGTAGGCCTACATAAATACAAAAATATTACACGATTTTCTTTGTGTTTCTCACAATCACGAGCTCTGATTAATAACTGCTAATCTGCTGTTCTATTGTCGGTTACTGACTGCTGCTGACAGTATTGCTAACCAGAAAAGACAAAATATCGCTACGAGTCTGTCAAAATTCCGCTGAAAATAATGTTTCCGTGTCAATCGCTGCAAGATAACGCAGTACAGGAAGCTCCAAACCTCCCCGTCCCTTTCATCACGCGTTCGTAATCAGGTGACTGTTGATACTGACTTTATATACACATTCAAAACGTAAACAATTGTTGAATAATAACACAATAATGTAGGCATAATTACCGTAAAGGAAGAAAAGTCACAAAACAGAAAAATGTTCGGGGGCCGAATTTCACCACTGCTGTACCGTTAAGAAGAAATGCTGGGAGTGTCCATGATGTCTGATGTAATTGTGAAAACTTCACTCATACTGTTGCATGATTGAAAAAAAAAAAAAATTGAAATCTGAAATGAAATTGTGGCAGAAACCAGTTTTTTTTTTTAATCCACATTAAATTTTTTAACATTCAAGAAAGTTTTCAAAGATGTCTTTTCCACATGTTCGATCTCGTAATCCACAATAATGCCAAGTATTTCTTCCCTAACTTGAAGATTTAAAGTAACATATCGAACCCAAAATATCAAATGCGCAGTGTCACTAACATCTGTTGACTTACCTAGTGCTAAAGAAAAATAGTCTTTTAGTTGTTCAAGCAACTGATTTTCTATGACATTTGCTAACTCGCATTCTGTGGACAATTGTTGTTCGATTTAATTGTAAATTATTTACCTTTTGAAGAATATGATCGTTTATTTTTGAATCACAATTCTCCAGTAGAATTTCCATAATTAATATTTCTTGTATATCCAGCATTGGAAAATGGTTTTATTTATTTATTTACTAAAATAAAAAGCCAAAAAGCTACTTTATAGCTTTGGATTCTTAGTTGTGCTTTGAGGCTGCTAATTTCATTAAACCGATTTTCGCTATCAACTTGAAATTTTACATTAAATTCGCCGTGAAAATGGTTAAAGTGTTGCTTAAAGTTGTATATTTTTTTTTCACTAAAAACTTTGTGTAACAAAAGACATACTGGCCTATTATTTACTTCCATCACTGCAAATTTGAACTCCCAACTTTCGTTAAATTTTTGCTTTAGGTTTTTTCCAGTTAACCGCAAGTTGCAAATATAGATGTCAGTGGCGGCCCGTACATAGGCACTGCGACACTGCTGCATCCCCAAGGAAAAAATGAAAAAAATAAATTTTGTTTGTGTTTATAAATAATAGCAATGCTTACAACATTATATAAACGCAATACAACATGTTAAAGTTACAGATTATGTTTCGACATTGATTAAATAGTTAATAATTGGAATTGTACGATTAACGCTTTAGATTACGAAACAAATGTTGGAATTAAAAAAAAAAGTGTTGGAATTATCACATTCAGCCAATTACAGCTAGACTCGCCGATATTCGTTTGCACTTGTCGCTGCATGTAACAAGTGAATCCGACACTGCTCGTTGAGCAGTGCGCTACAGATAAATTGTATGTTTGCACGCATTATTTCTGTGTACGAAACTCTTATTATTGGTGTGTATGTTCGTGGTGAGGGAGAAATATTTTTAATAAAGCAATTTTTTAATATGTAAATTTATTTATTAATAAATTGATTACTGATTCTTATTTTGTATATGCAGTAACCCCACTTAAAATTTTCACCGGCCGTTACTGGTAGATGTTTGCAAGGGAAGGTACACAATTACCTAGCTACATTTGCTGATAAACAACAAGCAGACTGCTACCACAAAATATGCTGAGTCCCGTATGAAAACTATTTACCAGAGGCAATGCAGTTATCGCATATTACCAAATTTGCGATAAAAAAAATAATAAATGTTGGAAAAAGGTAATTCCTAAACTCGCGAATGAAAAAAAATAAGATTTTACCAATAAAAATATAATTTTATAATACAAATAAAGTAAGACAATCAATTTAATTTTAACTTTTAACAAAAACACCGTTGGCCACAATTCTGTTATCCAATGGCCACACGTAGCCAATAGTCATGGAGATACCCAACCCTGCAGTACAGCATAAAACAATATTAATTTGTCGTTACAGGAGTATAAATATAACATATAAAATAAATAAATAAATTCGAAACAAATATAATATACATTGTTTCTTGAAAAAAAAAAACGTTTTGGTTATTATAATATTTTTGTAATATTTCCTATTTCAAAACACATTAATAATAACCCTGCATGCAATAACTTAACTGCATGCCCAATTACACTTTGTTTCGTATAAACTGGGTATTCTCATGTATGTTTGATTATCCGAATTATTTAATTAACTGAACCACATTGGTCCCAATTAATTCGGATATGTATGTACAGTCAGTACTGTCGACAGGGTGTAGCATAGAGGCAGCCTGCCTCACGGCGCGACTTAATAAGGGCGCTCGTTCAGCCATATTGCGGTAGGCGCCATCACTATAGGAATTGTTAGCGTAGCAAGTGAGGAAAGAAATTTTTCCAAGCTTAAATTGATTAAAAATTATTTGCAAACAGCAATGATCCTAGAAAGATTGGTTGGTCTAGCAACTATATCGATAGAGACGACATAGCTTATAATTTAAATTTAGAAGAGCTTAGAAACAGTTTTATTGTGCGATATCCCCGTAGGGCAAACATTTAATTAATATTATCATGTAATTGTTTTGCATTAATGCTTCTCTTGTAATTAAAACAAAATAGCAACTGGAGATTTTCTTATATTTTTGTCTTATAATATATCAGGGGCGATATTTAATTGTTTGCCTCAGGGAGCTATCTAATCTGGCGATGGCCCTGTGTACAGTATAACAGGACAATTTCCTTAACATTACAAAAAATATTGATAAACACCTGTAAAGGCGTAGAAATGGACCGATAAACACTTGAACTTGACTCTCCTCCCCATATGCGAAGCAACCTGCGTAGGGTTTTCAACAAACAAACAAACATATATTCAAAACATACTCAGACCCGAAAGCCTTAAGAATTTAACCATGACGTGCAGATTTTTTACTTTAATGCTTATCTCTCACTACGTATGTGCAGTGTCGAAAGCATTTGTTGATAAAGTCCAAAGCAGATGTACAACTGAATCAGAGAAGAGAAGAGAGCCTAGGACTCCCTGCTGTTCTATATCAGATTTTTTTCATTACAATGTTGTGGAATATAACGCTGTGCCTCCTCGTCTTTCTCGTGACTCTATGGATAATGTGAGTACATTTTTCGTCGTTTTTATTCTGAAATTCGAGCTCTTTTAGTTCATTTACAAAGGAATTACTTTATCAAAGCACACATGTATTTATACAGTACAGGGTGTTCGGGATAAATTTGACAGTTTCGTAAGGAAAAAGAAAATCTTCTTTGTATCTATTAAATTTAATGAATTGACAAAAAAACATTACAGGCAGAGTTAATTACAATACTATCAACAAGATTTACTCAAAATAACCACCATTAGCATCGATCACAGCTTCAATTCTGCTTCGGAACCTCGAACAAGCTGATGCTACAGTCTCCCTGGGAAGGGCCGCAAAAACTGTTTTAATTTTATCCATTAACTGGGCTTTTGTATTACTGGAAGTGCGATTGGTGTCTTTTTCAACTGCGCCCCATACAAAATAATCCATGGGGTTAAGGTCTGGGGAGTTTGGAGGCCAAACATTTGGACTGGTGAAGTCGTAGAAATTTTCAGACAACCATTTTTGACTTTTCCCAGAGGTGTGGCAAGGGGCCGAATCCTGCTGCCATACATACGGCCTACCATTGGCTACCCTTGTTATCCAGGGCTTGACTACAGTTAGCAACTCCACGAACAAAGCCCGAATTCCAATGCCAGGGTTCTTCAACACCTGTTCCTGCAGATTTGCGAGGAATTCTGCTGTACGAACGCAATCAGATCGTCTGCTAGGGATCTTTCTTCTTGCTACATCCTCGTAGTCACCATTGCAAGTCTCTAGTTCATGCCTGATTGTTTTTACTGTATTCAGGGAGCATTGGGCAGCAGTCGTAATATCCTTATTTTGATGGCGGGCACGAATCATCATGATACAAGTTATTCTCTTCCATGATTCAGGTGGGTTCCAGCTATCCATCCTTTCTGACATCTTGTATATGAATGAAGAAGGGTCCAAACTTTTAAATGAAGAGAAGTGTGTGTTAATACATGTAACTTACGGAAAAATATAATTAATTATAAATATGTCAAATTTATCCCGAACACCCTGTATATAGATTACGAAGTATTAACTTACTGCTGTGAAGAGAGGAGATTTTTAAGGAGAGTGAGACAACTCTCAAGAATATGATAACAGGAATTAGGAGCGATTTGTAAAGAGTCAACTTTCTGTTTAGAAGAAAAATAATAAGTGGGGAAAAAATACTGACATCAGCAGAAAAAGTTTTATCGAGAATTATTTATTTTGTGTGGAATGTTTCGTCATTTCATGCACCGAGATAACCATGGCGGTGGTGTAACAGCGGGCTATGAAATTCCTCTTCCACCTACAGGTATTTACAAAATACGCATGTCCATAACAGAATTGCTAGCCAATCGGCATACATCCAGTGGCTGCATCTGATTTGAAGTTGTGTGAGATATGTCTTGGAAAAAGTAACTGATCCTTTAGTTCTAGAGAAGTAAAACAATAATGGAGAGAAGAAACTGAAGAATACTTGCGTATATTAAACATCCTTTTATTAATAAAACTTGCTTCTTTTTTTACTAATAAACACGCATTCCAAATTTTTAATTTGAATTATAATTTTAAAAAGCACACGAGTTTTTTTTTTTAAGTTATAATTCAAATTAAACATTTGGAATGCGTATTTATTAATAAAAAAAAGAAGCAGCAAAAAAGAAGCAAGTTTTATTAATAAAAGAATGTTTAATATACTTGCGTATATTAAACATTCTTTTATTAATAATCGTATCGACAGCTTGGAAGGGATGGTGATTGCTTATTATTATTATTATTGTTGTTGTTAAAAGACACTTCCAGGGAGTCATCGACAGAGGCACCAGCTATCATACCTGTTCTTGAATTCATTCGCTACTTGCACACAACATAGGCAATCCATTCCAATCACGCACTACTCTATGAGAGAAAAATCTAGCCCTCACCCTCTTCTTAGCAGCATCCATTCTCAGCTTGCAAGGATGTCCTCGTGTTATTTCCCCACCCTCCATAAAATGAAAAATTCCGTCTACTGAAATCCTGTATGACTCTTTCAGAAGTTTGTACGTCTCAATCTTATTATCCCTCTTTCTCCTGTTTACTAGTATCTGCAACCTACAAATTCTCAATCTGTCTTCATAATCAGTATTCCAGAATTCTAATATCATTTTTTCTAATATCCTGTTCGCCACCTCAAAGCAATCATCAATGCTTTGATGACTGCAAAATAATTACTCAGTAATTCAAGTATTTCTCCAGGTTCTGTTACAGCCATGTCTGCAGATTCCTCAATGATATTTTTCCATAATCGTTTATCTCTTACTGGCTGCATAGCGAAAGAACTCTTTGTGATTCCGTTTGGCCTGCACAGTTAATTTCATCTCCTAATTTGCTTTTACCTAGCATGTTGATAACTTTTCTGGCCTGTACTTCGTACTGTTCAGGAACTTACTGATCGCATTTCACCTTAAATTTCTTCCTCGTTTTCTTCTTTTGTAGCTCATACTTAAAGCATAATCCGTAACAATTTATATAGATTCTACACGCCTACTCCTAATGGTATTTAACTCTGATTTCTGATTATGTATAACTTTGTAGTAGAGATATTTTCTCATGAATAGTTTCGCATCTTTATACCACAAAATATGTAATGCTTTTCAACTCTTACTTCCCGAGCCTGAAAGATAACCTCTCTCTCTCTCTCTGAAGAGTTTTTCCATTAAACTGCGCATTTTACTTCTACAAACTCTGTAATTCTGCTGTGGCCTCAGGTTATTGGACTCTGATCTCCAACACTTTCATGTCTGAAGTATTAACTCCACGTGATAACCATATCGTAAACAGAAACTCGGAATAATATTACTCGCATATAAATAAATCCAGATCAGATTACTCCTTGTACTCCACATATCGATCATTCCGAACTGAGGAGTATATTATAGTACCTGAAAGGTTTTAACTATAGTGTGAGATCAAAATTGGCGAAAAAAATACCATCACAAATGAATATTCATAACTAGCGTCCCTGCCACAATGACATCATCATAAACAACAATAAAAATAAGGTCTTGATAAGAATCACTCACTGTTGACTGATTTATCTGTATCCAATCTAGTATTTCGTTACCTTTCATTCACAAAAACAATCTATATTCCTTTCAGTGGAGGATAGTTTTAAAAAATAATATAAATTATAGTTAAACTAAACCTGCCATTTCGCCGAAACTGATTTCTATGGGTTCTTTTCATATGTATACTTTTATTTTCCAATAACGATATGTATAGTGGCGATTTCAGGTCACTCTGAAATTAAAAAAAAAAAGTGATATCCATAAAACCAAGAGTTTAAAACGAATTTAAATATTTTAAGAGAGATAATAGTTGAAATGAACATATACAGATGTGTCGTGTTTTAAAAGTAGAGGAGATTGCTTTATATCAAGTATGAATGAGGTTTTTTTAGTTATTAAATCGACTGCATTCGAGTCTGCTCCTCGTGAGAACATCAGCTCTGTTGATTCATCAAAAAAGAAATCGTGAGAGGTTTTCGCCGTGTCGCATCATATTGCTGTGACCATTTTACTCAGACCTAAATTTACCGAACTTGGTGAAGCCTGTTGCTCTTATAATTTTGAAAATCGGTTACTAAAAAGCACCATCTTTTTATATTAAAACTGCAGAACTAACTTTGTATATTAAAAAGAAACAATGTTTGTTGTAGTGCTCTAATCTAAAACTGCAAATGTGAATTGAATATTTTTAAACTCATAGTTGATGTTGGAACTCATAACGATTACCTCATACCCTGAAATGTTATTGATCGTTTCTCACCGTAGATTTAAAAAGTACCAAATACCGCGTGAACCGTCTTATTTTATGGGTGGTATCGTGCAGACCTTTGCTCTTCCAAAGGAATTTATATATCAGTTTTTACACTGAGTGAAAAAACATTAATTGCAAATATACTGTGAAATAATATGCACATTACGACATAACAAATATAGTCATAATCACATTAATGATTGTGAACATATTATTTAGTGTGATATTCGAACTATAAACGCGTACACGTATATGTGAAATTATTACTGATCTGTTTAATCAGAACAATGAATGCAAATCAGCAAACATTACTTCTTTACAATTAAGAATTAAGTAAACCAAAAAGCTAATATTTCTGAAGTTACTAAAGAATGCTGAGAAATCGTGTATTTTTGAACATTGAACATAATATTTTGGTGACTTAGTATCGATGGCGTTATCGATCCTATGTTAAAATACAGATAACGATCTACGTAATGTATGCTGAAACGGATATGATCGGATGCAAGCATTTTATTAATAAACAAACAATTTTACATTTATGTTTTTAAAAGAAATCGTTTATAATATGCTTCATATTTCACATATTATTTCTGAAATTAGATATGCCAAATATAATGTTAACAAAGATTAACATAATTTTAAAAAATGTTAAAACGTATCTTGACTGGGTTGAAATTACGGAGAAGAAACTAAGGTTATGCCTGTTAGTTGCGGTTCGTTTGCATATCGTAGAATGAAACACCCGAGTTTCTGAGAAGCAAAAATTAATCTTAGCTAAGGACAGTGATGGCGAACCCATGACACGCGTGTCGGCACTGACACACTTGAGGGTTTCAGGTGACACACCTTGGATGTTGAAAAATATTTGTATTCTAATGAAAAATCTGCGATAAATCGTGTGAGATCGCTCTCAGTTAAGGCGAAGGTAGGTTTCGGTTCATTGAAACAATTATATTTTCTATTTCTATTTTATTTTGTAACTAGCCTATAAACAACGAGCGTTTGAAGTTTACGTTTTCTTTCTTAATCATTATAATTTCTGCATAGTCATATGATATTATATAAACTTATAAAAATCATTATCAATATTATATGATACAAACTTATAAATGCGTGCTTTATATATTATAAATTTAAAGTTTTCATTGACTTCTGAGTGAAATTCGTTCATGCATGCACTCCAAGTCTCTCGACTGAGTAATACAAGTTCTAAACATATTTAAAACACTTTAACAGAAAATATAATTCGCAGCATTAAATAGTGAATTTATCTGAGTAAATAATGAAAACATTTTTATAGTTGCAATAAATTCAGTAAATTTTGTTAAATAATGCAAATAATAACAACTTACGATGACGTCGCAACAAAACCTACTAAATAGCTGCTATTTAGTAGGTTTTGTTAAATAGCTTAATCATGCTACTAAATAGCTGCTACTTAGTAGCATGATAAAGAGTAAAACTTAACAAGGTTGCTACGAACGTACCGGTAATAAATCTGGCAACCCTGCTGAAAGAAGTAGGGTAGCCTTGCATGGTCTGCCACCTAAGGAATTTGAGTCGCTGTTGTATAATTCATTTCCAGTAATTGTTAGTTCTTATTAATTATTACTGCTTAATTACCGCTGTATATAATTGTGCTCTTTTTTAATATGTGAACCCTTTTACAATAGCAGCTAGCACTAATAAAAAACTAAAATTATCACAGAAAGGAAGTGGAAGACATTTCCAAAATGTCTGGACTGAACAGGTTTTGCTAAATAGCTTAATCATGCTACTAAATAGCTGCTATTTAGTAGCATGATAGGGAGTAAAACGTAACAAGGTTGCTACGCACGTACCGGTAATAAATCTGGCAACCCTGCTGAAAGTAGTGGTAGTCATATGTGAGTAGAACTTGCAATGTAAGAAGACATTTGGAAACTAAGCACAAATGACTCCTAGAAAAAACTTTTGAAGAACTCAAAGAATACATATCGCAACATCTAAAACTGGCAGAATCACAATCAGGGACTTTAATTAAATTTGTTTCAGGACCTTCAAATTTAGTAGTCTCAAGTTATAGTATCTCACATACTATTGTTGAACATGGGAAACCACTTAGTGATGGTGATTATATTATTATTATTCCTGACACTTCCAAGGAATCCGAAGCCTCATCGCGGGAGGACACCTACAACTGTCTCAACTGATACAACTGCCTCAACCACTACACCGAACCTCTACTACGAATCATCTCCATCAACGCCATCTACCGCCCACCTCCACCATCACCACAACTAGTATTCTATGTCTGTAAATTGCGTGTGTTCTGAAGGGCCGATTTGTCTGTATGCGGGATGAAAAACCCGAGTTTCCGGAAGAAAAAACCCTGCTACCTCCGTATGAGATCGGCTAACTCACCTTCGATTGAAAATCGTCCGGATAAAGATTCCTCCCGTCGCGAAGAGAATCGAACTTAAGCCTATTCCATTCGAAGAGCGTAATGTACCGTCGTTCTTCCAATTGCGCTACGGAGGCGCTTTAATGGGACGAATCATCAACTGGTAGAGGAGCAATCTGATTTTAATATCTAGTTTGCTGTTCCTATTATATTAAAGAAGCTTTCGTAAAGTGTGCACCATTTTTATTTGAGGACTTTCATAATAAAGAAGCTATTGTAAAGCGCATGAAAGAGTTACAATAGCTTCCTTATTATGAAAGGCCTCAAATAAAAATCAGTGCTAGTATTCCTGCCCTAGTGATTCCAATTGGAATTGGAATCACTAGGGCAGGAATACTATTAAAGACAGAGTTATATCAATGAATGCTAGTATAGAAAATCAAATACAACAAGACTTGAACTCATGCCATTGTTTTTCCATTTGTCTCGACGAAACTACAGATATTACGTCATCAGCTCGACTGTCTATTATTGCAAGGGTATGTTCACGGTGATTCTGTGCACGAGGAATTGATAAAGTTAGAAAATTTACCTCAAAACACGACAGGTAAAAACATATGCGACTGTGTTGTTAAAGTGTTCCGTGAGAAACAGGTAGATTTATCGAAAATATTTTCGATTACAACTGATGGCGCCTAATATGGTTGGCCGTAATGTCGATTTTATCAAACAATTTACAGAATATGTTGGTCATCCCCTGGTTTGTTTCCATTGTATTATACACGAAGAGACACTGTGTGCGAAATCAGGCTTAAAGGATTGATGATGTGATGAGAATTGTGAAAAAGGTAACTAATTTTATTGCTGCCAGGGCTTTAAACAAACGAGAATTTAATTCACTTTTAAGCGAAGTTGAATTAGTGTACAATGGTCTATTAATGTACAATAATATTCGATGGTTGAGTCGTGGCCGAGTACTTGAACGGTTTGTTGAATGCTTAAATGAAATTAAATTATATTTAAATGCGAAGGGCATGGGGCACGAATTTTCTCAGTTGAACGATTCTGCTTGGCTCAATAAGCTGATGTTTTTCACAGATTTTTCATTGCACCTGAATGAACTTAATATATTTCAAGGTCAAACAATTGCAAGGTTTCGGAAAATCTGTCGATGTTATGTTTGGCACGATCAAGAGCTTTGAGAATAAACTCAAAATATTTCAACGTGATTTAGAAAGTAACAATTTTAAGTATTTCCCAAGAGTCAAAATTTTTTTAACGAAACCAGCCCCAAAAATCCTGAACAACATATCAACCAATCTATCGAAGTTCTAAAGTCAGTAACTGAGCAGTTTTCTTCTAGATCTGAACAATTTCGAACGTTGGAACAAACAATCCAATTCATAAAGTATCCTGATTCATGGATCTGAAATTAGATGGCTTTGAGTGGTTGGATTTAAAAGATCTAGAAATGCAACTAGCCGACTTCCAGTGTAATCCAATCTGGAAAATAAAGTTTATTGCTCTTAGAAATGAATTAGAAGAACTTGAGCGGGAACGTCTGCATGATACTGCGTGCAAAAATTCAGACTGTGAAATTGTAAGCGTGTGGAATAGCCTTCCCGAAAACCTTTATTCTCTTAAAATCTTTGCTAAAGCTCTTCTAACAATTTTCTCTTCTACATACTCTTGTAAAACTCTATTTTCTGCCTTAAATAATATCAAATCGAGAGGGAGAAATAGATTGAGCAATGATTTGAGCGCTGCCTGTCTAGCATTAAAATATACACACTACAGCCCTTCTACAAAGTAACTTTATACCAGTACTCAGCAACAGAAAAGTCATTAAATGTAATGTAAGTTTGTAATTTCACTTTATTAAATTAATTGTATAATATGAATTCATAGATTTTATATCAATGTCCTATTAAATAAATAGTCTAACATGATATGTATAAGTCACTATCTATGATTATGTAGTTAAATTTATAATGCATGTATGCAAGTGGCACATCAACAACGTCAATATTTAAAAAAAAAAAAAGACGTTTGACACACCTGGGTAAAAAGGTTCGCCATCACTGGCTTAGGATAAAGTTAATGGTTTAGATTTAGTGCTAAAGAGAATCGGCTTAGACTTTAACTTCAGTTTAGTGAGTTCTCTAAGCAATAAACAAATGAACGGTTATTAAAAAAATATAAAATAAAATAAATAAATAAAACCTTACCGTGACTGAACTGTAAATAGCATGTTTACTAAAATGCCGTCTATAGCTTGAGAAGATTAATATTAGATCAGATGACAATGGCTTATTGTGATTCTGTATTTTCCCAGCTGCAGAAATGAGAAACTGAGGTTGAGCTTAATGATGAAATTATACGTATGGCTATTTTAATTAATACATTATATTTAAAGGACCTAGTATTATTACTAAGTTGATAATCACCAGTTCTATTTTCACTCATATACTAAAATTACGGGTTTTATATTTAATAATTACGGGTTTTTTGTTTCTTTTTATATGAATCCCATCTACTAAATGCTAGAAGCCTAACTTACATTAAAACCCTGGATTGAATAAGAATTCCATAAGTTTTCCTACTCCAGAAACCAAACCTGGAAATTTTCAAGCCATTTTGGCCTCTAATGAGTGAATGTGGTCTCATCAGGTGATGAAAACTGTTTACCATCTAGAGACCTTGTCATTCAAGAAGTAGAATTAGAACCTGAAGAGCGGATGCACTACCACTCGGTCAACCAGGATGGAAAACTTGTAAACACATGGTTATTTTAGCTTAATGGTATATTTTCTCAGGAATCTTTAGCAGAGTATTTATTAGAACGCTTTAGAAATCAAGAGTATCTTAACCAACTCTTATGAAATTTTGATTTTCATAAACGTGATGGTTAAAAATCCTTACAGCTCAGAACTCGTAGCTCTCAATCCAGCGAAGACGGAGTTTGTTTCCAACAGTAATATCTTGGAGAAACCCCTTTAAAAGTTTGCTTTTTAGTATATAACGAATACCTGGTTATATACTCGTCGGACTTCGAACACCTGCTAGTAACGTGTTCGAAAAGAATTGTAATTTTATTCAATCTAAGAAAAAGGGTGGTTGGTTAGAATTATAGCTGAAGGTAATGAGTGAGGTATAATTATGTATGTTAATTATCTGTCCGGTTTATTTATCTGATTTTCGGAATGAGAAACCATGCCCATCTCCGTTTAAATCCAGATAACTCGCCCTCAGCTGAAAATGAATTGTAAAGTTCGGCAATGAAAACAAACAAATACCGTATATATGAAAAGGAAATAGTTTCATCTCTTATATTTGAAGATTTGTTACACATTTTTAAATATTCAAAGGGAGAGAAATAATACAATGCAAATTTAAAACCTCTCTTAATTATTGGAAAATAAATTTGTGTTCTTCCAAATTTTCCGCCGCAAAATGGTCCTTATTCTCTCAAACGGAGTCGCTCGCAGTGTGGCGACAGATTCGCACAAGACGTGGAGTTCATCTCACATAATACCAAATTGACTTTATCTTTACACAATGCTGCTGACGGGTTGCAAATAATACATGAGGAGGCGTCGGGAGTTGTTTACTGCCTATTAATACTGGAGAAATGCTGCCTATAGATTTCCAAAACTTTGATCACAACTAAGAGTTACTTTTTTTTTTTTTTCAACAGGAGGAGATTTTAATCTTCGGAGCAATAATGCAGGAAGATGAGAAGAGAATTCGGTAAGTTTCAGATAATTAGATGTTGACCTTCACGTGTTTCCATAGGCGCAGAGGAAACTATACGAACGACATCAAAGCCAGTTGAGTAGAATGGCACCCATGGAAGTATTTAAAGAAAGGGCTAAGGCAGAATGGAATGCTTATCAGAAACTGGTTGTCATGAGCCATTAGTGACGACCATAAATTAAGTAGATTTTCTTCTTCTGGATATCAACATTTTTAGGATTTTTTTTGTGTGAAATTAAAATGCGAGATTTATTTTTACATCTAGGATCTGTACAGGTTTGCAGTAATACTGGTCTGAAGTAATGTCTTTAGTAGGAAACAAGTTTTTCGGAAGCTGAGGAGTGTCATGCGTTTGTACCAGGAAAGGTTCATTATTTTCTTTTTGTTGACTACCTTAATAAATAGCAAAGTGATTTATGTTCGGGGATGTGTTATTGGGATGTTTCAGCACTGCAGTGTTTGTTAAATGGAGAGAAAATATGACATGTATCAGAAAACTTGATAATTTAGGGTCACTGACAGAAATTAATTTAGGTGACAGGTAGGGTGTGCAGAAGGCACGACGCCATTAAATATTCCGAATTGGTTGGGATATTTGATGAGAGAAAGCCATCCGTCATGATACGTAGTGAACGACCGAAGAGGAAACCAATTACAAAGCTTTGAAGGTAAGAGAGAGAATACACTAGGCAGTCCTCGCTGCCAGATTTCATTAAATATCTTACGACAAAAACTTTACAAAGCGTTCCGGATGGGCCCCCATAGGTGAGTAATGTGGAGTGAGATCTGCTATTTAAATCTGATAACAGTTTAAAATCTGACGATTCTCGCGAAGCATCCAACACACATTGTCATGCAGCTGGCTTTGTATATACCGGTATATTGAAGGTTTCTTTGTTCCTGTTTGTTAATTTTTAGTGAACCTTTTTAATTTTAACTTAAACCAACTTGACGGCCAAATTGATTCATTATCGTCTTTGTTATTGGTTCTATTCATTCCATTTCGGGTATATATAATACTCTCTATCCTCAACATATCTTCCAAATTTTACATTTTCGTCAGTTAAGTCGGCAGCCAATATCTTTATCACTTCCTTCAAAAATTGCATATCCGATAAGTCATTTTAATTGCTTTTAGAATATAAAATTTTTAATTAGAACTTAATTCTAGCTTAGCTTAGGTTGTAAGATACGCGCAGTCCCATTACCAGAGACCACACACACACACACACACACACACACACACAGATATATATATATATATATATATATATATATATATATATATATATATATATATATATATATATATATATATATATATATATATATATATATATCTGTGTGTGTGTGTGTTATTAGTTCAGATTTATATAATTCATTAAAACAAGGTTATTTCAAAATTATCTTGTTGCAGATGGAGGCGAAAGAATCTATCAATCTTCAAAGAACTTGGAATCCCCGGGCCTGAACCAAGCTTCTTCTTTGGAAATATGCTCGAATTTAATAGAAAGGTTAGCAATATCATAAATATTTGTACATTTTCTTTGAAACGTGATTAATAAGCAAGTTACACTACAGGAGTAATTGCAAAAAATATGTTTGATCATCGTCATCAAGCTATTTTGATATCTTTTAAATGAATGAAATTCATGATTTGCAATGCAAAAATTTAGTGCACCAGAAATGCAATTTCTGCTGCACTAAATGTATGAAATCATTCTCGTGAAGTATTGCCTACGACGGAATTTAAACGTAGCCTTCCAAGTCGAAGGGCAATTTCATCGTGATCAAGCTACGGAAAATATACATTAACACGTTCATTGCAATCACGCGATATCGCGCGATACGAGTTCTCACCAAACGGCAGATCACGCGTTATCGCGTGGGCGTCTTTAACTGAATAAAAAAATAAAAAAAGTTGGCCAGCACACGAAATTCTAATTTTCAGCTTGCAATGAACGATATCGCGCGATGCGAGTTCTCACCAAACGGTCGATCACGCGTTATCGCGTGGACGTCGCTAACTAAATAAAAAAAAATTTGGCCACCACATGAAATTCTAATTTTCAGCTTGGCAGTGAAAGTGTTAACGAGATTTTATTTATTTATTTTTGTAAGTCGATCACTGCAGTTTTTACCCTAGTACCGAAGTAAACTATTGCTATTACACATCTGTATCATGAAATTTAAAGGCGTATTGTACATCTTAAAACTAAGAAAAGGTACCAATAAACATAGGCTCGGAATCTCTCCCATTTCTGAGAAACAGCCCTTTCGTAGTTGCAGCACGAATGCCAATAACCTGCAAGGCAGATAAAAGGCAAAATGTCAAGAAATGCGCTTAACTCGTTGAGGATCGTCTAATTAAAAGTGCATGAACTAATAGCACACAAAGATACTAAATTTAAAAATAAAAATTACACCTTTTAAATTTTATAACTTAATACAGTATACTAATGACAATAGAAGCATTTAATAAAAATAAACTAGGGGCGCTCCACAGTTCAACCTCTGCCTTACTGGTTAACGAAATCTATTCACCTATGCCAAAGGATCAGTAAAAACTCATTCACAAAGGAACACAACTCTATATGAACACTCTGACGAAAATAAAACGTCATATGTTTTCGTTATCTTACGGTAATGGGGAACGGATCCACGAGGCGGTCCAAAGAAGTCCTTGGTTGGAATCGCTGACGAATATTAGCAAAGACATGAAGTACTTCGCAGTGTTCGATCGAGGCCGAAATAGCCGAGCTGAGTTCAGTCTCGGGATGTTTTCCCCAAGAAATCTTTTTTTTTACCTTCTGGCAACCGGGGGGGGGGGGGGGGCGACAGTTTGAGATGCAAATTACCCAAATAAAAATAAACTAAAATGTTACGGCTCAAGTTACCTTTTCAACAATTCTCAACTCAAATACCGTAATATACATACCAGGTGTTCAATATCTTCACGTGCTACTCTTCGGTATTGACTTCTTTCAATTCCAACTTCCTTCTTCAGGTTCTGATGAGGATCCAATAAAACTCGAAATGTTATTAAGCCACTTTCAGACTTGATGACGAACTCGGTTTAAGGGAAACTGCATTTCACAGTAATCTTTTGCAAATAAATATAACGTATACGACTTAATTATTGTCGCTTTTAAATAAAGTTGCTTCTGCAGAGAAAGCTTAATCATCTCACGTTGTCTTTCTTTTCATTGCAGGGAGCACTTCAATGTCACAAGGAATGGGTAAATCGTTATGGTCGTGTTTTAGGGTAAGTACAGATTAATTGCAATGGATACAAATTATATTAGTATCCATTGCAATTAGTTAATCTGAGTTGTCATGTCAAGATTAATCAACAAATATTTGTCTGTTATGATAATTGTTGCTATAATCGTGGTCTGGGGAGCCAGGCAGGTGCCTATTTATTTTTTTGTTATTTTTTGTCTTTCATTCTTAAGGATGGGAATCCTCCCATCCCTAGTTACCTGCTCAAGGATCATGATCTTTGTTATAGTGTATTCTTGAAATAAAAAATTTCAAGCATGAAGACAGAAATAAACTTAGCGTTCAGTCTTAAGACTGAAAGCTAATTTGCAACGCATATTGAAATGGAAATAAATTTGTTAGTGCTAAACCTGCAACGTATGTTTTATTTATTATTATTTTATTAATGGGAATTTTGGTTTATTTTCAGAATTATGGCAAAGAAATTAAATATATTTCTTTTGGATACCAGTCGCTTTATTTTTTTCTCAAGATTGGGTTCTTATTTTGCGTGACGATAGTTACGACCACGGTGGGGGTGTTGATACACTGATTGTTAATTTTAAGATATCTAAATCTTGGACACATAATTCATTAAGTCTAACTAAAGAGACTATTATAAAATAAACATGATACTGAAAGCATTTTATTAGCATCGACGTGTCAATGTGGACGGTAAAGGGAACAGTGTTTGCTCCAATAAATTAATTTAAACACGTGGGGCTAGGAATACGATAGTTGCTCCCAGTTCGCGGCTACATCAATCAAAGACTCGCATTACTTAACTATTATCGATTACAAGCATAGCCTACGATATACGAGAGGGCATTTATTAGCAGTCAGTTGTAATGAACGACAGGAACAGCACATAACCATCGATCACTACAACTGGCATATTATATGTAAAAGAAAATTCCTTTATTTGTGGGAAAATTTTCTCCATATCTTCTTCAGTTATTTAATTTTATGGTAATTTCTATATATATAATCAAGCTGGAAGTTTTGACTATTGACAAACATACCCAATACCAGATTATGAACTTTTCCATAAGTGAAGAAGAAAAGAGGAAAAAAAAAAAAAAACATTAAAGAAAGGATTTACTGCACGTTCAAAAATCCCTTCTGTTTACGTTGTGGCGAAGTACAGATTTACCACAGAAAGCAGATGATGCTAAATAGAAGCCTCGACACGTTGCTTAGAAACACAAATCTCCTTAAAAGCAATTTCGTCAAAGGAAGAAAAAAAATAGCTTTTTGTTGTCAAATCAGTACATGATAATAGTTAAAGGAGAAGAGGAACTATCTATGAAATAAAACACACTTTAGTATAATACAATAAAATCAGTGAATTACTGACATAATATAATATAATATAATATAATATAATATATGCCAATAACTTCCATACGAAAATAAAACTCGTTTCGATAACATCACGAAGTGACTAACTAAAAGTATGGCTAAATTATGAGATTTTGATGGGTTACAAGTTAGATCACAATAATGGCGAAATCGCAATCATATTACGTGGTGTATTCTTCTAAATAATAGATTCGTTTGGTTGAACTTGTGCCGTACTTCCTTTGGCGAATAAAAAGAAAAAAAAAAAAAGACGATTGTGGAAGATATGTTCATTCGTCCATCTAAGAAACAGCAAGAGAATGTTATGTCTCAAAACATCTATCCTATCCTCAGAATTGTTAATAAGTTATTCTTTAAAAATAAATTAATATGCGATAATCTGTTTTTTTATATTACTGATGTGTCTTTTTACATTAAACAATGACGAAAACTATTTGAAAATTCGATTGTTTTTTAGGTATTATTTTGGAATGAATCCTGTACTTCTTGTAACAGATCCGGAATTACTTAAGAAGATACAAGTTAGGGATTTTCATGCTTTTATTAACCGGCCGGTAAGTTAATACTTGAGGTTTCTTTCCTCTTATACTCTACGGACAAGTCTATCAAACCATATAGCTTGAAAACATCAGTTATTCAATTATCGATGTAAGCTTTCAAATTTTTATATACAAATATACAGTACTGATTTTGCAAATATTTGCTGGGAAGTTATTTTGCATATACTGTATTTACTGCAACCGGAAGATCACTCATGGTCCTCTAGAGCAGGAGTCGGCAACTGGCGTCCCGCGGGGCCGCATGCGGCCCAAACGTGTATTTTTGGCTGCCCATAAAAGGCTGACCATACTTACATGGCATGTGTCCCATATGTTAAATTATTTAAATAATACATTTTATAATATGAATAATAAATTAAAAATCATTTTATACCTATACTTCGTGCTATCTCCCGTGCAACTTGGAAATACCAACAAAAGGAAACTTTTGCTGGTATTATTGAAGATTTACAAACGGAATTTTCAACAAGATTTGTGGATTTTCATCAAAAATTGCATTGAAATGCGATTATGTTTGAACACTCTTACTGTCGACATTGATCGATGCTTACCAAAAAAAATTTGAAGGATTAATCAGTTTCGCAAAGATGATAGTCGCATTTCGAAGCACCTATATTTGCGAATAAGGATTTTCTGCCATCAGTTTTAGAAAAAATAAAATTTCTTCTCGACTGACCGATGAACATTTGTATGCTTCGATTCGAATTTGCACTTCAGGTTATAAAGTGGATCTAGATAATCTGGCTAAGGGAAAACAATCACAAAAGTCACATTAAGCAGGGAGAAATATGTACATATTGTGATGGGTACACTATATTACTTTGTTTTTACGTGATAATAATTTTTCATTGTGTTTCATTTTCATGCTTGTTTCATATCTCGTACTTTAAATATTTCTGTGTTTTTGGAGATGGACATAATAAAAATTGATAACTTAAGTATTTTTTTTCCACTCACTATTTTCTCTTAAATAAACGCTTACGACCCGATTATTAAAAATAAAAGTTGAACGTGGCCCGCGAGTCGGAAAAGGTTGCCGATCCATGCTCTAGAGTCTAGCTATTCTCTCTGTCAAGGCGGCTTATCTCATATATATAAGTCCTGAGTATAAGGAAAATACGAACGCATTTGTATTAAAGATGGAAAACATGTTCCGTTTACAAAAAGTGGCATTGATAGGTTGAAAGTGTCACTGGTTGACGGAGCGTGATTCCAATATCGTTTATCAAACAATTACAATAATGGACAACTTGGTATCGATATGACATAATATTGAAATAGAATTGAAAAGGCGGATTGCAAGAACAGTGAATTCACCCATCCACAGGAGGACTATTGAAGACAAATCAATTTGTATAGGAATTAAATTGTTCACTTCTACAACCTTCTTTATTGCTGCATTCTATTTAATATTACGTTGCTTTACCATATCATTCATGAGAGAGCACAATATTCATTCAGATATCACGTTTATCCATGCCTTTCAGGTTAAATAATGCTGAATCCTGTTTCAGACCGAACATAAAATTCTTTCAAGCCACTTCGGGCTTTCCATAAACAAGACGAAAGTGTCACTCTATGTGTAATAAAAACATTATCTACCGACTAAAGATAACCACAAATATCCAGGGGAATTCGAAATTAGATTGTAGGCTGGTAAGCGAGCTATCCACTTGCCAACAAGAGCGGTAATATTTATGCAATTCGATTTTCCTTCTTAAAGGAAAAGTCGTTGTAAAACAATATAGAATAACACTTAATCTACTGAGCTCGAATTAATGCATATATCGGTAACAGTTAATATGACATACACAAATATGACCGCAGGACATATCTGGAATTCTTTAGTGCAACTACAAGTTAGAGGAATCCATACATGATGCTGTTTTTTTTTTTTCCCTCCCCTTGCTTGGATACCCACTCCTCTCTATTAGAAAGTATCACAGAATATATCGTTCTCCGGGTTACACACTAAAATAAAATTAAACCTTTCTGTTAAAATTTTCAGAAAGATTTATTTTTCTCTCTTTCTTGTAATTTTAACGGCATAATAACACCCATGATCAAATTATTTACTAGGCATCTTTCATTATACAAGTTTTAACATGATTTTTCTGTAAAAAAAAAAAAAAAAAAATACGGATAATACAGAAACGTTTTTTCGCGTAACATAATTATTATTGATTCAAAAAAAAAAAAAGAAGAAGTTAGAATTACCTTTTACCTAATACCGTATTACCTTTTATCTGCTTGAGACGGTATCTAAGCTCTTGCCAGTTTCTCCAAAGTCTTAACCACCACAGAAGAACAAACTGGTCTATAGTTTAATACCTCCATTCTAGTAGATACCGCCTACAAGCAAGTGGCAGTATTTTATATTCTTTGGGAACTTCCCCCTTTAAGAGGCTTTCATTAAGTCAGGTCAGTAGTTCATTTTAACACACGTAGCGAAATCTCATCCAGTCCTACCGGCCTTGTTGACATTCTAATACATCCACTCCATTCACTATCTATATAATACACTGTACACACACAAAGATGTACTTACATATACATTTTCGTATAATATATACAGGAAGGCCTCACTTTACGTTTCCTCTATTAATGAAGATTTAAATTAACGAACATTTCAAAATCAACAGCAAACATCAAAAACATAAACAAACAAAATTAAAAAAAAAATTCGTAAATTGAACATGCCGGCAGAATTCGCGATTTTCTTTAGTTTTATATTCTACGACAGGGCTTCCTTAACCTTTATGGGTTGAGACCCACTTTCGAAAACGGTAATTTTTCGCAACCCATTCGTTTGTAATGCACACTTTAAAAGGAAGGGGGGGATAAAAAAACATCGCTTTACTACTTTTAAATTGTTTACTGAATACACTTAATATATAAATTTATTAACCAGATACATAATGAGGTATACGTGAAGAATGGGCTTGTTTTCTATTTTTGCTGATGACGTCTTTGACGTCCATGATGTGTGTTATTTTCAGACGCAAGGTGTTTGATAACTGAAGTTTATTTCGAAATTTGTTTTTAATTCCTATCATTGCCGAAAATCCAACTTCACACATATAAGAAGTAGTAAAAGGAATTAGCACTCTTAAAGCTGTGGTAGAAACAGCTGGATGCGTGTTTTGAACTGACAGCCAAAACTGCATCAATTTTTTACGATCAAAATTCATTTTCAACGAAGTGTCTTCGGACAAATCAATTAGTCCTTCGTCTGCCTTCGTAGATATACCGGTAGCCACATCACTAAGAAATGGATTCACAATCTACGTGTTTTTCCTCATCATTTTTCATTTCTTCACTGAAATAATAATCAAAACTTTCTTTCAACGACACACCCAAAATCAGCTAGCGACCCACACTAGTCTATAGTTTGGTTCATCTTTGGGAATCACTGTCCTACGACATTATGGGTAGAAATTACAAAACGTTTGTTTGCGTTTGGTCCTCAGCGAAATGAACCACGTTATAAGGACTGCTAAAAGGTAAGTATTAACTATTAGTATTTAAACAATAAATTTAAAATGTCACCTAAACGTTCAGCCGATTCGACGTCTTCCTGAACTAAAAAAAGAAAAAAGCAGAAAATTACCTACCACTGAATAAAAAATGGAAGTAATCCGACGCATCGAATGAATGCCATTCTGATGAGTGTAAAACATTCAAGGTAACGCCTTCAACAGTTTCAACCCCAGCAACCGACGAGATAAAGCGTTCATATGCAGGAATTGTTAATGCAAAATGTGTCAAGAACATCATATTCAAGGAGTGAAAAAATATTAGTGCTGTAGATTGAAGATACGAATCAAAACACCATTCCTATAATTCAGCTAATCATGGAGAAGGGAGAATTCTCGTTTTCTCATTAAGGCTTCTCCATTATACAGTATTTTTACTTTAATTTATAAACTTATTGTCTTATGTTATTTATAAACATGACTTGTGTAATATAATTATAAAATAATCATAATTCTTTATAAAAACTTCCAAATTATTTACTTGTAGATGTCAAGATTAGATGTCAAGGTTAAATAAGATTGGTTCCTTCGTACTGAAGGAACCAATCTTATTTAACACATAATTTTACTTCAATTTACTTTAGTAGGCTGGGAACCCAACCCCTTCGTACAATGACGCCTTCCAGTGTGTGTGTGTGTGTGTACGCACACAAATACAATATACGTTTTCGTAAATCAATATACAGTTGACACTTGAACACGGGAGTTACGGGCGCCGATCCCTAGTGCAGTCGAAAATCCTCGTATAATTTTTGACTCCAGCAAAACTTCACTACTAATAGCTAGTGTTGACCGGAAGTCTTACCGATAACATAAACAATGGATTAACACATATTTTGTATGTTATATGTATTATATTATATACTGTATGCTTACATTAAAGTACGCTAGAGAAAAGAAAATGTTATTAAAGAAAATCATAAGGAAGTCGTAAGTTTACAAGACGTGTCTTAGACTTCTTGTAAACTTGACTGTTAGACGCCTGCGTGCTAGAGATAATTGGTCGCCCTTGAGGGTAAGGCTACACTTGTGTTTTTTTTTTTCCCGAACATGTACAGCAGTGAATAGAACATATGCAAGAATGGTGATAGCCACGTTGACGGAAAAAATTTGTAAAGAACATCACTATTCTTGTGCATATATTCTATTCATTGCTGTACATGTTCGAAAAAAAAAAAAAAAACTAGCGTGGCCTTACCCTAACAATGCAGATCGCGAATAAATTTACAGTATAACCCAGAATATTAACTATTAGTAGTTTTTATGACAGTATAATGTAGCCTAATTGACAAAGGAAAATTCATAAAATATTTTATATACTGTAGATTATTTATGTTAATTTTATAAAAATAAAAAAAGTACAATGAATGCATAAATTATATCAAACAGATGCAAAATGTACAACTTTCCAACCGGATGTAATCATTACGTCAGAACATTGCTCTTCTTGCTTTTTTATTGCCAATTCATCAATAATATTTGATAATTCTAATTTTTCACACAAATCCTTTTCTATTGCTAGCAATCCTAAATCACTAAACCTAAGTTTTAAAAGAGGTATACCGTGAGTAGACATATCGATACAAAATTAATAACGGAAAAAACTCACGTACAAAGATTATTTAATAGTATAATTTTCGCCTGTGTGTCACAGGCATCTTCAGTACATTAAGCTCAAATTAAACAATAACTGACAATTCCAAAAAGCGCCACCTAAGTAGCTGGTGTAAGATAACTAAAAAGGTCAATAACTTTCCTAAAATAAAATTAAAAAAAAAAAAAATACAATAAAAAGTTAGGAAAGATTAGCTGATTTGTAAAGTACTATCTCCCATAAAGGGGATAGACGGAAGCCGTCGGATCTTTAAGTTAGGAGAATGAAGTAGAGTTTCATATGTTTCTTTATAAAGGCGTTCCATGAGAAACTGACTTTTGTGAAGGACTCTTGTCTTTCTCCAATAAACTCTGTGTCTAGTGAAGATGGCATGTTCTGCAAGTCCAGACTTTTCATATTTAAAGTATTCAATATAAGATTGGTGTTCTTCTAGCCGAATAGAGGCAGATCTTCCTGTTTGTCCGAAATAAGATAATCCACAAGAGCACGGAATCTGGTCTTGTGGATTATCTTGTCTTAAACCTGTCTTGGGTCATTGATGTTCTTAAATATGTTTTTATAAGTTTCAGTTTCGAAAAGCTCCTTTCACTTGATGCTACACTAAAGGGTAATGTGAGGAAAAATCTCAAAGCTATGAATAGATTTGGAAATGATGACATCAAGTAATTTTTTGCAATATATGTCAAATTTTTTAATGGGTCAGTTTCTGTAATGCCACTGCCACCGCTAAAAGTTCTGTACGTTATCAGCTCATTGAAAAGTTCTTTGCCATCAATATCTTTAATATATTCACCATCTTTATTAATTTGAAGGGAAACATGTAAATCAACACAAGATTTTTTAATTTTTTCTTCGGTCATTTCTCTGAATTCACAAAGAAATTTAAATACATTATTACATTCATTCAGAATTTCAAATCTTTCCTTAATGGAATTTAATGCAGTATCAACAATTACTAGATAAAACTGAATTCTAAACAATTCTTTTCAATTTTTTTTATTTCTTCATCAAGTTCATCTGGACTTTCTAAGCGGCGAACTTTAGTTCTGTTCCTTACAACCGGAAATTCGGATACTACGTTTACTTCTTTAGCTAAAACGTCTGCGTCTTTAATATAAGTATTAAATGCTTCATCGCATCTAGCTGCCCTTAAAAATTTAACAAAACATTAAGAGATTCATTTATATTAGATTCAGGAGACTGCGACATTTTGCTTACGACATAAATTTTTGACAGACTATCGTTCCATATAACAATTAAGCAAATGAACTTGAAAGAAGCAATCTGATCGAACAAACACTGAGCTGTATGTTTTGTTTTCATGTCTCTGGAATTATCAGCTGATATACCATTTAAACTTTTTAAGACTTTACTTAATTGCAATCTGAGAGGTCGCACCGCTTTCATATTTTTATTTTTATTTTATTTTTAAAGAGATAGAGAATGAAACCCAAAGAAGATATTTCGAAGTTAGCACCGCTATAAGTTTTAACAATGTTACGTTTCTATTTCATCACCAATATTTTTAAATTAACTATAGGCTATATCGAATTTATTCCATCGGCCGCCCTAGAGATTTGGCCACCTGCGTGCACACACGCCCTGCACACCTATTAGGACCCTGGGTGTTATACTACTAACACTAGACATCAAAAATGAAAAGCTAATCTGGAAAAGAAATTCATATTTATTTACAGGTAGTGTAAATAACGAAGCAGCAGCAATATGATTGCTTTATGGTAGCCTAGTGTAATCGATACAATGGCTTCACGGTAGCACAGCCTATACACTAATAAATGAATCGTTATAATTTTTTTAATTTATGCTAATTAAATTTAACTAATTCTGCAGTTATGATTTAACACTGCATCTTTACGTTTGTTTACATTTCTCTCGACTGCGAATGGTGCCATGTACGGTCTGTAAGTGTTTGTGCGCGTAAGTTTTGATAAATTTTAACTTTTTATAATAGATTTGTGTATATTTTATGGTAATAAATGATCAAATAGACTAGTATCTACATATATTTTTGCATTCATGACATACTTAACTTTTTCTTAATTTTTTCGATATTTCTAAGCTATGCGGTTCGTCTGCAAGTTTTATTAAATTGTCGCCACCTTTTTTTTTTTTGGAGATATTTATTAAATATCTCCAAAAATTTTTCCAATTTATTTATTGAAAAAAATCCCCGTATAAGTGGATCCACGCAGTTCAAACCCATATTCTTCAAAGGTCAACTGTATATTGTTACTAGTCATAGATGTACTGAATTATACATTCAGACAATCAATCAACACAAGATTGCAGCGAACGTAATTGTCAACTATTGACAGTTCCACTGGTATGAATTAATTTGCCTCCCTACAGCGATTAAATTCTATATTTCCGAAGCTCCAATACTCCTACACCTTGATAAGACGTAAAAATTGGCAATGAGATTTAGCAATTAATGCTATTTCAAGAAATATTGCAGTCTAACCATACTTTGAAAGTTTGCAACATAATAACCTGTAATTAAATATCTTTCTGAAATACACTCTAATAAAATACATTAATATCTGTTCAAAATATTCCACTACGCAACGTTTCGTTAGCTGCTAACACACAAAAACAAACACCTCAAGCATAAGTGACACACAACGCCACAAAGTTCACAGAAATGCGTTGCAAAGGTGTCCAAAGTAGCTCATACGGTTACTTGGTTATTGAAGAACATGCCAACATGCAGAGATATTCCTCTTTATAAGTCCTTGATATATTCACATCTGGATTAGCGTGTTCCTGTCTGGTGGTGGTGTGGTTTTCTTGGGGATGAGAAAGTGGTGGATAAGATTCAGAGGCGAGTGTCGTAGTTGGTGAGAGGGGATCTGAAGAATGCCTCCTATGATTGAAACGGATTGAGAGGCTCTTCGTTGCAGAAGTTAATTGATAGGCGAAAAGTGAGTAATACCATTAAAATATTTAAGCACCTAAAAGGATTTTATAGTATTAATACAAGGAAATATTTCAGCAGTTGGTGAAGAGCGATAGAACAAGAAGTTATCCCTGGAAATTGAGTAAGAGCATGGTTAACAAGAGTGTATTTTAGTTGGAGAGTGGAGAACAAGTGAAATGCGTTGTCAGATTAGGTTGTGAGTGCTTCGTCTGTCACTGAATTCAAGGAGAAGTATGAAAGTTATTAGGTCTCCTGTGATAAGTCTTCGAACTGAATGGAGGTGCCCTTATAATAAGAGCAATAAACCAAAAACATATCATTTGAGTACACAATGAATATATATTTTTAAATTTTTGCTTACATTTCATTGTTATACCATCAAACTCGATTAATTATTTATATTAATATATTCATTTTTGTATATTTAAACTTATAATAAGCAAAACATTCTCCCCTTCTGTCTTTTTCAGCGTTTCATTGCTCTGAAAAGTAATTTCAAAAAATTCTTGACAGTTCTTCGTAACAAACGGTGGAAGGAGGTGAGAAGCATATTGACGCCTTCGTTCACAACAAGTAAAATGAAACTGGTAGGTACAGAAGTAGTAGTACCGAATGTTCCATTCAATTTGATTCTTATTATTGAATGCTGATTTCTGTTCTTTGCTGATTAACACTGTGAATTAATGTTAAGCAATGTATTTTAAAAGGTTATTGGAGTTTATGGAGCCAGTATTATTATAATGATTAGATCAAGTCTACAAATCTTTTATTAAATTAATTCGTTTAAATTATTAAATAAAAATATTAATATGGTATTAGTATACTATTACCAGCATTAAGTATAAATTTGAAAAAAAATTTTAAATAAATAATTAATTTATTTCCGAAAATCTTCAAGAAGTTTAAAATAATACTGTTCATTTTTTATAAAACTTGTAGTTCAAAGGAACAACGCACAGGATTTTCTCTTTGTTAGCAATTTGTGAAAATAGGGAAGATGCACATTCCGAATATTGTGTTTGTGTTTTTCGTAGTTTATTGATTACGAAAAGCCATTCATGAAAACTTTGTGTCATTTAAAAAATAATCAAGTCCAATTTTCATTGACCGTTCTCCTAGCTTCATAGCTGGAAGTAGCTATATGTTATGATCATGAGCAAGGTGGTTTTCCGTTGCCTTCCTTGTCGTAGTATATTTTATGACTGTATCCGTGAGTGTTCATGGGACCGGTTTGCCTTTTTGAGGGATGAAAAATCCGAGTTACTGGGAGAAACCCCTCCAGCTCCGTATGAGACCGGTTAACTCACTCTTAGTGAAAAGAGACCAGATAAAGGTTCCTCACGTCACTGACGGAAATCGAACCCAGGTCTTTCCGACCAAAGAGCTTCGTCTATACTGACTGAGCTGCGAAGGCTCTTAGCTTCACAATATACGCTAAACGCTTAAACTATAAGAGACATTCGCATTCTAAATGAATTCAACGCCATGGGAATCTATTTAAGCACATGCAAGGTAGCCGTTTTAAAAGATGTTAACTTGTCTCCAGACAATCAAAAAACATTTAACAGTAACCATGGTATACTGAAAATGGTTTGTGATAAAGAAAAAACGGAAAGTGATGGTCGATGCAGAAAAGAGACAAGAGATCAACAGGATTATAAATTTCATTGCGTGCTGCAAATGGTCAAATTCTACATTTACTAGAGTGTATTAATGCACCATGCACAGATAACTCCTGAATAGGGTAAACCACGCCTGTTAATAAATAATAATGACGAAACTGCTACAGTCAAGGTGAACGAACAGATACCTGCATTGATTGTATGAAACTTATCCCAATTTTAGTTCTGCGTGTAAATAAAATGAATGGATAAAAGAATTGGGTTATAGCGACAATAACACAAACTCACTTCTGGATCAGAGTCTTATAAATTCTCTACATTCTGTAGACAATCGTATAATAAACTGCATCTTCATAGATTCACTTTCTTCATGTTTAAATGACTCAACTCATACCTGAAAAAAAATAAAAATACGAGGTAATATTGATAATGTCCTCTTACCTACAAACCACATTTCTATTCGTGTGCGAGAAGAGCCACTCCAGATTAAGTCTGCTTACATGCACTGCAACAATCGGAAAAAGATCCACCGGTGGAGAAAATGCTGACTGAATGCTACTATATGTATGCAAGAATGACTATTTAATTAAATTTGCCAAAATATTATATTCTTGTTTTATCCTTTGTCCAAGTTTGCGCGTGAAGTATCATCACGACTAGGCTACTTGCATATAGAGGCTGATGACTTCACATCACCTGCCTTAATATCCCATAATGCAAAGCACATATCCTTACGGACATGTATAATGCTATGTATTATGAGAAGGGTCACTATCTAGATAGTTTCGACCTTTATTAAGGCATCTCTTCTGGAGTCATCTTAATAA
Organism: Typopeltis vanoorti; assembly: GCF_054136105.1. NCBI lineage: Eukaryota > Metazoa > Arthropoda > Arachnida > Uropygi > Thelyphonidae > Typopeltis > Typopeltis vanoorti. Next base: position 19,327,563 of record NC_143552.1, on the reverse strand, counting down.
GATGACTTCACTGATGAGGCCTCAATAAAAATCAGAACTGGTCTGGGTAGTGACCCTTCCCATAATGCATGGTATTATACACATCCAAACGGATGTGTGCTTTGCATTATGGGATACTAAGGCAATCGATGCGAAATCATCAGCTTCCATAAACAAGCAGCCTAATTGTGAAGATATTTCACGATTAGCTACTTGAAGTGAAGATATATCACGCGTAAAATTTGTTTGCTTACAGTGGATAAAGGATAAAACAAGAATATAATTTCTTAGAAACTTTAATTTAATTTGCAAACAAGAGAATAAACTTTTAGCAAGAATAACTACACTCACATAAAGATCAATATCTCTCAATCTTCTGTGAGCACGCGAATAAATAAAATACCTGTGCATCTACTCTGACCTCTAATATCGAAGTAGCACATTCAATACAGCTAAAAATCTAAAATTCTTGGTCTATTTTACAGTTCCGGATATCCCCTATCAAATACAGAAAAATTCAACACTTACTACATCTTGATATATTCTATCATCTGTTATGGTAAAGTTATCTGGGGAGGTGATGTCAAAACCTATTCAGATAAGACCCTTATGTTACAAAAAATATTTCTGAGAATCCTTCTTGGTGTAAAAATAAATGAATATATCGGTAGCAAATTCGCAGTTCTGGTAATGCTCTCAAACCCGAAGATATGTAAGTAGAGCAGATCTATAAATTCAATTCAAGATATCTGCACATACCGTCCAATGAATTAGATACTTTTGCAGAAATCAGTGGTTTCCATATAGGTATGAGACTACTAATACCGATTCCCTGCGCACAGTTTAGTGAGATATGGGTCGGGGAACAGCCTTCATTAAATGCTTCAATCAACTGCTGTACAAAGGAAGTTCTGTTTGTTCGTATAAGCCTTCTCAGTCGAGGGCGATCTCGTTCCTGACAGATTTGTATTAGGACCAGAGTTACGCCTCTTAGACAAGCAATGTGGGTTATTTTTCCACTGATTAAACACCGGCATATCTCATCTTTTGAGAAACCAGTCAGCTCTGCTATTTTCAGAATCGTGGCTCCAGATAGACAGACACCCACAATAAACCCTTCATCGAACTCCGAAAGACGTTTTCTTTTCCTATTATGATGAACACTACTAGCGATTACTGACTAGTAGCATTCTTAAATAATTGCCTAGAACGTGCTGACTCAGGTGAACAAGTATTTTGCATATACGCTGTGTAAGTGACTTTTACATACATCTGCATAAAGGTTTCTAATTCAGCGGCTGGTATGTGTATACGTGACTGACCTACACATATTTTAAATAATGTAAGCATCGTTCTTCCGGATGATCTGCTAACAGTTCGAAAATCTGTTCTAACATGCTTTATTAAAAACTGAAAAGACTTGTTATACTACAAATCAGTTTGGCAAAAATTCGCCCTTCATTCTTCATTGGATAACATAATCGAATAAGATGGACAACGCGTTAAAAATGCGGCAACATTCTGCGTATTTGAAAATAATAGAAAACTCCACCTACTATCAGCAGTCTTGTAATGTTAAAGCAGCAATAGCTTATTTTTTGTTTGAAATTGCCGCAGAATTCGGAAGTCGTACTGGTTGACACGCCTCGATTCACTTAACTTTAAAGACAAATTCAACACGCTTCTTGAGCTACTAGCTAAATATGTGATTTTAAAGCAGTCCTGCTTATTAACCAACGAAGTATTTTTCTTTCTGTATTGCATATCATTTAATGGAATGTGTACAGTTTATTTGTTCCTTATGATCTCATTTTCTAAGCATCGAACTGTAAATGTTTTATACAATTTTCATACTTCTGCATAACCGCAATTAAAGCATTTCATGTTATAATTGCATTCCTGGAAATAGAGACATTATTGTATAATAATTGTTCATTTTCAAATTACTCGTGTTTTCGTTTCTGACTATAATGCGTTTTCTTTTAACTGTAAAGGATACTGATATAATTGGAATGATTTTTCCAATTATAAAAAAAAAAAAAATTAAACAAAAAAAAATTTCAAAAATTATGGCATCGAATGGCATTCACAATTTTTAAAAATCTTAAAACTTGTTTCGCTTGGAGCTTTCCAATCAGTTGGAAATCTTTATGTTTAATGCATTGCAAATTTGTTTCCTTTTAAGATGTCTCCGATAATCACCGATGCCCTAGAAAGTCTTCTGGGAAACATAAAGGTGAAAGCAAACAGCAAAGAACCTTTTGACATCTATCCTCTTTACCAGGGCCTGACCATGGATGTGATTGGAAGAGCTGCTTTTGGTATTAAAACAGAAGTTCAAAAGAATCCTAACCATACCTTCTTGCGATCAGCCAAGCTGATCTTTAGAACCAACATTTCCTCATTTCTTACCATCTCCTTGGGTACGTTTCGTTCGTTATAATTTCAGTATTTTCTTAATTAATGCAGTGTTTATGAAGGAAAAAAATCTTAAAAATTAAAAAAAAAAAAAGTAACCGAAATGAATACAAGATTGATTATTGTTTGCATCATGTCTTTTATGATGCAAAACTGGTGATATCTTATTACAATATAAACAAACCATATAAACATACCACATAATATAACATACGAGGCGTTCTTTCCTTCCTGTTCCTTCCAACATACATAAAATCTTGTATGTTGGAAGGAACAGGAGAGCCGTGGAGTTTTCATTCCGTTGCTGATTAATTTCGTTTCTTTAAGCCTTGTTCAGGTTGATGACTCAGATTTTATTTTTGGTTTTATATTTGTTTATGTAAATCTCGCCCATTAAAATGTGTCCTACCATACAAGGTGAGATAACTAGGAAATACTATTGTAGAAACAAAATGTGTCTACAATAGTATTTTTGTAGACACATTTTGCATAAAAACAAAATATGCCAAATTGCATAAAAACAAAATATGGTATTTTTTCAAGTTCGGGGCTCCAATAAGAAGAGTAGATGTTTCACACCAGATGACAAATATCATGTAATACCTGAAACGAGTAGTTTTAATGCTTTTATTGCCTGGTGTGGAACAAAAGAGAAGAAAAATTAAACTAAAATGGCTAACTGAAAAATGAAGCATGAAACATTTATTTGTCGATGAATTCACGATTCTGTTGAGACGTGCATCCCAACATGAACTCTGCACTACGATATTCATTGAAATCATTTGTTGATTTACAAAGTAGTTTGTGATCCTTTCTAGATCATTTTTAATGAAAATTACCCGAAGAAAAATGAAGAGATCAGGAATGTCGGGAAGATATTTCGGGATGCTCTGGACTACATTTATTCCAGAAACCGACATACGGAATCGGCAACGTTTTTACAACCAAAAAATATCAACTCATCCAGAAAAGTAAACAAACAAACAAACAAACAAACAAACAAAAACATGCTTTTAAATACTGCTACTACAATTCCAAATGACAAGACCAAAAACTCGATTTTTCCATATAATGTTCAGTTTGTTTCATTCATGAGTTAAAACGATTAATCCTGAAATTGTAATGTGCCATAATATAAATGAGTAAGTCTTCACCAACTTGTTAGTATCTGCCCATCTTGCATAATTTGGAATATCAAACGTGCACCTCAGCTCTATCCAGAAATACCTGCTTTATAGTCTTCTAAACGTCGGCTGGTGTTATTTCTTGTTTCACTAAATTAAATTTCACCTGTCCATCACACACACATATATATATACTTGGTTTTTAATCCTTTTCCCAAGTAAGCAAAACAGTTTTGCACGTGAAATATATTCACGTCTGAGCTACTTTTATATATATATATATATACTTGATTTTTAATCCTTTTCCCAAGTAAGCAAAACAGTTTTGCGCGTGAAATATATTCACGTCTGAGCTACTTGTTTATAGAGGCTAATGACTTCATATCACTTGCCTTAGTATTAACAAATTATGCATTGCATTACACACGCGTGTGTGTGTGTGTCCGTAGCATCCGCAGCTCAGTCAGTATAGAGAAAGCCCTTTGGTCGGAAAGACCTGGGTTCGATTCCCATCCAAGACGTGTGGGGACCTTTTATCTGGTCGACTCACATTCGGTGAGTCGACCACTGCGGGTAGCACTGACTCCCTGCGCTTCCATCTCAGTATGGTATCACTGATTGATGACGTGGGATATATATATATATATATATATACCTTGTGGATCAGTCTAACTGCACTACCTTGTGGGTCAGTCTAATTGCACTACCTTGTGCAATTAGACTGACAAGTGTGCAATCTACACTTGTGGGTCAGTCTAATTGCACTACCTTGTGGGTCAGTTAGACTGACCCACAAGGTAGTGCAAGTCTAGGCAACTCGTGGTAAAAACGGAATAAGCTCTGATCACTATTCTTAATATTTACCCTTAATGCAAAGCCAATCTCCTTGAAAAGATATATATATGATGCTATGCATTAAAGGCAAGGGGCCACTACCCAGACCGGTTTCAACCTTTATTGAGGTCTCATCAGTGGAGCCAGGCTTAGAAATACCAAGGTTAAGTAATACAGAGCTTATAAGTATTTTACCAAAACAAGTTACCAAAAGGTGCTTTGACCTTATTAAATAAAAATCTCAGGATGAGAGACAGATGTAGAAAGTTTTTTTATCTTGGGTATAATATATGTTAAAGATACCAAGCTATTTTAAACCTGGTTTTACTCCATTTTCTAAGTAAGCAAACAGACAAATAAGTCAAGTTTGCACCTGCAAATAGTGTGAGTCTAACTGACCCACAAGGTAGTGCAAGTCTAGGCAACTCGTGGTAAAAATGGAATAAGCTCTGATCACTATTCTTAATATTTACCCTTAATGAAAAGCCCATCTCCTTGAGGAGATGTATGATGCTATACACTACCTTGTGGGGCAGTTAGACTCACACTACGTGCAAACAGACAAATAAAGCAAACTTGACTTATTTGTCTGTTTGCTTACTTGGGAAATGGAGTAAAACCAGGTTTGAAATAGCTTGGTATCTTTAACATATATTATACCCAAGGTAAAAAACTTTCTATATATATATATATATATGTGTGTGTGTGTGTGTGTGTGTATTAACATGAGTTGCCTTGGTCTTGCACTACGTGTAGGGTCAGCTAGACTACTTGGGAAATGGAGTAAAACCAGGTTTAAAATAGCTTGGTATCATTAACACACACACACACACACACACACACACACACACACACACACACACACACACACACACACACACACACACACACACACACACACACAGTATATATAGTCAATAAAGGTCGAAACCGGTCTGGGTAGTGGCCCCTTGCCTTTAATGCATAGCATTATACATCTCCTCAAGGAGATGGGCTTTGTATTAAGGGTAAATATTAAGAATAGTGATCAGAGCTTATTCCATTTTTACCACGAGTTTCCTAGACTTGCACTACCTTGTGGGTCAGTTAGACTCACACTACTTGCAGGCGCAAACTTGACTTATTTGTCTGTTTGCTTACTTGGGAAATGGAGTAAAACCAGGTTTAAAATAGCTTGGTATCTTTAACATATATTATACCCAAGGTAACCCCCCCCCCCCACACACACACACACGCACGCACGCACGCACACAGTATTATTCTCCTTCTTTAAGCAATAAGCATTTAACAAGTATGGGTTTTCATATCTCAATCACATATCAAGATTCCTTCTGACTGTTATTTTTATTGTTTTTAAACTCTTGCAGTTTCATTTCCGGAACTTTCTTACCTGTTTCTTCTGATTCGCCAAATCAAGTTAATGTTTAAAAACGAACTGCGAGATCCTGTAGCAGAAATGTCAAACTCCTGTAGAGCAGTTCTCAAATCAAGGAGAGAAAATCCAATGGTGAGTTTTTAGACATGCCTTGAAAAGCAATGTTCATATATATACAGTATTACAGATTTAAAAAAAAAAAAACTGTGTGTGTGTGTGTGTACACACGTTTTCCTAAGTCGAGAACAGATATTTCATTGAATCAAAAATGGTTACTTCTTGAAGTTTAGAAGTTGTTTAGTCTTCAGTTTGAAATAGTTAATTTTCAAAGTGAACATATTTCTGATCCACACACTTCTGTCACGAGGTTACATAGAAACTGCAAATGAATAAAGTTAATGAAGTGTGATTATAATATAAGACTTTCCCATATCTTCGATAGTGAGAGGTCGTCATGTCGATTCAGGTTCGGACAGTGAAGTAAGGCTTCGGAGTGTATCAAGTTCTGTGCGACTGTCACTTTTCTTACTTCCGACAAATTGGAAATTTGTCTGTGAAGAAAAGATTGCAAGAAAACCAGTGTTGTGTCGTTAATAGGAAATCTGAGAAATCTCGCCTGGCACAACATGGAATTTATACCGATTAACACATCGTATAGTCTGAAACACGCTTACTCCATCGTTGCCGCCATAAATTCGAACGTTCGTTAAAGAAAACAGTGAAGCCTTTGTCCGAACCTGAATGGGAAAAATTGCTTTACACTATCAACGATATCGGAGAGTCTTATTATAATCACACATCATTAATATTTTTAATTAATAATACCCTGTTTCCTCAGTTACTTCTTTGCCCTATTCTGTGTATAACAAATATCACCCGGATGTTGCTATTTTAAATTATACATTGTTCGTGATTTACTTTGTATTCAAACTGCTTGATGCCACTGATGATGACTTGTCATTTTCAGTTGAAATAGATGTCTATTAAATATATTATTCACTTTTTCCTTGTGTTATCGCGTTAATTTTTGATGTCAAGGACATGTTATAACATCCTGAAGTATTCCGGATGTCTCCACACTTGTCCTCATGAAGAACTTTTGTTTCTCGGTGATAATTTGTTTTAATATTTTCTGCAATTAAAATTTCATGAATGCACGGTGTTTCATCTACACTAACATCGTCTCCACTGCTCTAACTGGAAGACATCTAGCGATGGAATTGTGAAATGTACGCCAAAACGCGAAAAACATTAAATGAATGGGTGAATTTTGGTTCGCACCGCTGCAAACATCTGTATCTGAAAACATTAGGAAGTATACATTTTATGCTCAATTCCATTACACAAATTTTCTTATTGTGTTAATGTTGGACTTGTCCGACTTCCGGGAAGTTGAGGGCTTAGCCATGTCAAGTTTATATTATAGACAGCCAGTGTCCATACTTCTGGAAAAATATGCAGCAGTACATCATCAGGTGTGTGTGTGTGTGTGTGGAACAGATATATATCAGTTTGCAATGCTGATGCATTTTCTTAACTGCCACTTTCCAGCATAAGAGGATCTCATGGTTTACTTCTTTTTGGCATCCTGTGATGATATATTTTGTTCTTTTGTATTTCTTTTTCATCTTCCACTTCTGACATGAACGGTAGTAAGCTGAATGATATCCCTGAGAGATTAGACATTTAGTATTCATTGAAGAGCATTTAATATCATATTTTTACTACCATTTCGAGCACAGGTCGTAGAGCCACAACAGACAATTTGGGTATGTCCATATATCTGACATATAAAGCATCTTAGTGGATCAGAGATGTACATTCTAACAGGAGAGTAGAGATGGCTTAGGTGTATCAAAAATAAGGATGGTGTTCCTGGCTGGAACCAGGTGACATCCCTATGTATTAGGATGCGTCTCACACCTGTCGCTCCCTGATCTTTAAGCTCTGAACACATCTGCTCATCAGGAACATCAAGGAAATCCCATTCTGATTTCACTTATCTACAACTTACTATGTTACTATGATTGGTATTCTACCCATTCATGTTGCCCTCAGCAGTTTTTCAGAATATTGCTGACATGATGTTTCCTGTCAAAACAAGAGATCCTGTCAGTCTGTCTAAACTCTTCGGAATAATAAAGGATGCCATTTTCCTTATCAGCTATTCACCTGTTGAATGGATAATAGAAAAAATGGTACATTTATACTAGTATCATAAGTTTTGTTTCTTACTTTGGCTATCAAATAATATATCTACATCAGCACTTAGTTGGGACCCTGGAAGATCCCACCCAAACCATTTGAGGATGCAGAATGCATGCTTGACATAGTTTTTTGTTTGACATAAGAGCAACCAGCCAACCACAGAGCCATACATGGACGCCAACTGACCGGCAAGCAATGAATGTGCTCAGGAGTGGAACTTCAAGGCAACTCCGGACGCTATACCAGCACCACAGCAAGCCTTGTGTATCGACTCTGGATCATGAGGTGAGACGCTTAATGACTCTTCCAGGCAAGCCCACTAGCCTACTGATCCTATCCGGGCCATCTGGGACCGCTCGTATTGCCGAAGCAGAGGACAAAGTAGTGCAATACCACCAGAACCCTCTTTCCGGGTGCCATAGAACAGCAAACATGGCGACAGGGGAATTCGATCCAAGTGGAAGAAAGTATAGTAAAAAGACTCGGAAGAATTAGAGGAAAGGAAACGGAAAGAAAAGCAAAGAAAAAGAGGAAGGAGTGAAAAGGCCCAATACCATCACTGGGAGGCCTCCTTCTACCACGAACATGTGCTTTAAGTGGAGGGGATAGCCTTATATAACGCAATATGAGAGACGAAATGAAGATGTGATATCTAGATGTAATGTCACATACGGATTTCATACACAAGATACGCCATCTTTAGCGTTCCCTTTATTTATAAATTTGGATAATTTAAAATATTTTCGGAGCAGAAAACTCAATATATCATTTACATAATAATTAAGAAGTATAATTACTTAATGAATGATATTTATTAGTTATTTCAAGTTACTTAAGGTATGCGATATTTTCTAATTAGATACTTTTATTTTCCATTATTTCATATAAAAGTAATGACTCTTGAATTTTAGAGTAATGGACGTACGGATTTACTGCAGTTGATGATTGACTCAAAAGTGTCTGAAAAAGACTTGCAAAATGTAAAAGGAGAACAACTGACCGCAGGCCAAGAATCCGAACAATTGGAAAAGAAAGAAGTCTTAACAAATGGTACGAATCAAATTTTACGCATTACATAATTTTAGAAGGGTACTTATTTGTAATAAAAGTGTATAACCTTTTTTGTATCAAAAGTTAAACCGATTTGGTTTTTGTTAAGAGTACGAATTTATATGAGTGTACGTATTATAAATATAATGAATGATTATTATTAATAGAAATTAAATGGCAGCTACAACCAAATTTATAATAAAGGATGTGACATGTGCATATTATAAGGGGGAAATATATGAAGCAAATCAGAGTAATATAAAAAGAGAAGAAAAATAATCAAATTTGGATTATAAATGAATTAATTGTCTGAATGAAAAACTATACCAAAACACACATAGTATGTGGAAGAGTTAGTAAGTTATAAACAAAAGCAGAAAAAAAAAATGAACTGGAATTGAATAGTTTCCAGTATGCATCACTAGGTAGCAGCAGAGACTAGTAGGATGATATGTAGTAGATGTGCATATTCCCTAGCTGTTTTCAGCAGTTTAAAGTGGCGAGTGTACAACTTCGAACATCCTGCTGTGGTACGTTTCGTATGGGTAAAAGGACTTCCTTCAAAGGACATTCATAAAGAGATTATAGGAGAAGCGTTTCTCACGTGCAGCAGTTTACAACTGAGTTCAGAAATTTTCTGACGATCAGGAGGTTGAAAATGAGGTGCATTATTGGCCGAAACAGCAGACAAAAGAATTCTATGCTGGAGGTGTGGAAGCAGGAGACAAGTGTATAAACTTTGAAAGGGATTACGTAGAGAAATAAATGTTTTTACGGCGTTCGAATTTCACGTTTTATTTTTTTATAACCATTTGTAATTTACTGACTTTCTCTCGTATATCACAAACTACAGCACTACTATTACTAATAATACTACTAATGTAAGTAAAACAGAATATAAAAGAGGTCCAACACAAGTTTTACACAGAAAATTAGCCAGCTGTGGGAATAACAAGAAATGAATGCTAATTTATGGGTACTTAATTGTGGAGAAGGGGGGAGTATAGCATATACCCTAACTTTATTAAAGTAATGAAATTAGTAAGAGCATGATTTTTTATTGACACCTTCAAACGCGTAAAAAAACAAGCAGTAAATTAATTAAGCTCCACAATTAATGTAAATAGAGCTTCGCATCCATTTTACTTGAAAATGCTAATGAAAAGAGTTAAAATATGCAATACAATACTTAGATAATAATAATAAAAGCCCAGGAGTTGATGGTTTAATAACAGTAAAATGGTAAAGAATTTTGGTAAGTACCGTCTTCAGCTTCGGACAAAACTATTGAATACACCTTTAGAACGGAATTATTTTATGATATCTTAAATTAACTGCTGTTCACCATTTTTAAGGAGGAACCAAATAGTCTATAGGCCGATATCAGTTTTGCGAAGATAATTGAGAAAATACCGAAGAATAGAAAAATAAATGTTTATGAGACAACACTTTTTTACAACTGCTACTTCTTTGTTTCGGAAAAACAGCAACACTGAGAAATTAATTCTTAATATGACAAAATCTACACAGACATTATTAACAAGGGAAAAAAAGTAACGTATTCGAGATATTAAGGTGCCATTTGACTCAGCAGGCTGCTTACTCTTTGTACAAAAGTTACACGAAAGTGGCATAAGAGGTACTTGTTACAAGTGATTCAAAGAGAGAGACTACTAAATACAAATATTTAGTTGTGTTTTTAAACAGTTCTTTGAATAGTTACTCACACAAGTATTTTAACAAAAAGGATAAGATATATCTTGTAGAAATTTTATTATTTGAAACAAACTGAATCAAGGAAATTAACATTTATTACTCCAGTCTCTCAAATATTGCAATATGCGGTCGTGCAGATTTATTTTGCAGTCACCTCCAATATGGAGGTGACTGCAAAATAAATCTGCACGACCTATCTTCTGTGCGAAAAAATAAATAAGTAAAAAACTTCGAAGTAATATTTAATGTTGCAAAACTGTCAAGCCTACAGTTACTTCCGGCTGACTATCTTTAAATTATTAGACAGGCAAACAGAACATTAATCAATGCTATGAAAAGTATCAGCTTGTTTCCTGTACCGTTAACATGTAGAAATAATTTAAAGTAATATTCTGGATGCATAGCCCCCCTGCCCCAAATATATAACAGTCATCATCCCAAACGGAAAATAACTTTTCACAATTTAAGAGTTATGTTGAAGAAACGATTACTAATTCAGAGCTTCACCAGCGCCTTCACTAGCACTGTAAAGAGATCTTACGAGAAATGCTGCTATTGAATTCCAGTTATACAGTACTACTTTGAAGCTTGGAGTGTTATCATATCCCTTGCGTTTCAAATGAGAATAACACAAAGAACTTTGTTTTATTGTTAGACGTGTTACATTTGTATCTGGTGATTCGATTTTTTTTTCTGCATTGCTGTGTTGTATTTTGTTTCTCGTATTGCACTACTCTTTTTTCTCAAATAAACTCTATATATAATGTTTCGCATAACAAAAAAAAAAAAAAAAAAACATACAAGCTGGATGATTTTCACAAAAATGACCGAGCACATCACATTCGAGTCTGAATAGAAGAACCGCAGATATATAATTGTAACGTACTGCACAAATACAAGCAAAAGTTCTGGTATATGTTGTTTTATTTCAGGCCCAATATATCCTCCCTCTTGTCTCTGTAAATATTCAGCATGTTAAAAAAGTATGCTATTATGTTAAAAAGATTCCACCCTCGTTCGCAGTTTGTTCATTAGTCTTTCTCATTCCGTCTATCAATACGTTATTCTTTAATATGTGCCATAAGAAACAAAAGAAAAAAGTTATTCGATGAACGTGGAGTTCGATCTGGTGTTCAACAATCCATCCCTCTTCCGTTCACGTTGTGTTATTGTTATTATCATCATCATTTCCATGTATATTTAACGGGTGTAGAGGATACTATGATAGCACTATACATTTAGAATAAAATATTCGAATGCCTTTTCATTTGCCAAATGGAGTAAGGGGCTTTTAGGCCTATACTTTTTGAAATCGGTTTCCACTCATCACCTACGCCGAGATTGAGGGCATTCCAATGGCACTGTAGATACGAAGAAACGTTTAATTTTCCTAACCATTAAAAATGAACTAAGTTTTTCGTACATCAGGCAGTGAATGCATTCCTTATATAGACTCAGTACTTCGCTTCTCCAGTTATGACAACTGAGGGGGGATGATTTTTACAAACAAAATCGAGACAAAAACATTGCCGGTTGTAGCAATGAAATCTTGGTTTGGTTATTTTCTTAATTTCTATCCTCTTTTTCTGTTTAGCAACAATAGCAGCAAAGGATGAGACTAATCGTTCTATGACTGACGAGGAAATAATTGGAAATGCATTTCTGGTGTTTTTAGCTGGGTAAGTGTTTGCGATTTATTTTGAGGTTTGTTTATTTTTAAAAGCTCCAGTTAATTCAAATTTAAATAATGTTCCCAAATTTTATCACCTATTAAAGTATATACTGGTTTCCGAGATTAATCATCTCCCAACTCAAGTGTTAGCCAAAATGGTCTCTGAAGAAGATAAGAAAGACAAAATAATGCACAAGAGACTTCGTGGTTCTACAAGTACAAAGAAGGTGAATGAATAGCTGTAGTATCAGTTTAAATATACAAACAAGAAAGATAACGGAAATCGATGAGGTCATAAATAATCGGTAGTTAATATATATATATATATATATATATATATATATATATATATATATATATATATATATATATATATATATATATATATATATTGATTTGATTTTTAATGGCGCAAGTACGGTATTTATTGTTGGCATATTATTATTGTTATTATCTAAAGTGTTTGAAAGGTATTAAGTTAAATCATAGGTTTTGTTTCTTACTTTCACATTTTCAAAATATTTTTATCTTTCAGGTATGAGACGACCAGCACAGCTCTTGCCTTTACTACGCACTTCTTGATAAACCATCCCAATGTTCAGGAAAAAATTCGCTCAGAAGTCATGGATGTATTGGAAAATCAGGTAATTTCATAAATTAAATCAGTAAGAATGTTTAGTTTCATGGAATGTATTAATGTTTAGTTCATAGAATACCAGTAGAAATAATAAAGTTATTAGAAGTTGACAACATTAATATATTAGTACAGCTATTTAATAAGATCTACGATACAGGCATAATCCCTCAAGACTGGTTACAGTCGACCTTTATCATGCTACCTAAAAAAGCAAATGAGAAAACTTGTAATGACTATAGAATGATCAGCCTAATAAGTCACGTTCTCAAAATGTTTCTGAAAATAATTCAAAAAAGAATATACAGAAAATGTGAAGACACCACCAATGATGCACAATTCGCCTTTAGAAACGGTTTGGGAACAAGAGAGGCTCTTTTCTGTTCTCCGATCTTATTCCAAAAATATATTGACCAAAAGAAGGAACTATTCATTTGCTTCATCGACTTCGAGAAAGCATTTGACAAAGTCCAACATGCTAAAATGACTGCACTATTAAAAAGATTTGGATTAGATAGTAAAGACATCAGGATCACTGAAAACTTATATTGGAAACAAAAGGCATCTGTTCAAGTTGATGACATTATTACAGACTCTATTAACATCAAAGAAGGAGTAAGGCAAGGATATGTGCTGTCACCTCTTCTTTTTAACATATACTCAGAAGCCATATTTCAAAAAGTCTTGAAAGGTAGAAAGGAAGGGATTAATGTAAATGGTCAAATCATCAGTCACATCCGATATGCTGATGACACTCCTGGTATGATGTGATGTGATCCGATATGATGATGATCTCCTGGCTGACAATATTCAGGATCTTCAAAATTTTCTGGAACTAGTGAATGAAGAGAGTGAAAAAATGAAATTAAAAATAAATATCACCAAGACTAAATTCATGGTCATAAGCAAGAAACCAATTCTTAATTCGGCACTTTCTTTAAATGAAAAACAAATAGAAAGAGTGGCAAAGTTTAAAACCAATGATAACTCAAGAGGTAATCAACCTTACTGATGTAAGAAGAACATGGAAAAGAGGAGAAAATGAAGAAGAAAGGTTAAGATATAAAACTTTGGATAAAATAATCAAACAGTTATGTAAAAGATTGAAAGAAAACTGGATAAATAGGCAATGCACTGATAATTACAAAATAAGAACAAAACCAGAGAAGAATTCCTGAAAGTGAAAGAACTTAATGGAAAAACAAAACGTACACAGTCTAATAACATCAAGGACAAAGATGGAAACATACTCATTGATAAGGAAAAGATACATGGAAGATGGGTGAGGTACGTACTTATCAGATCTATATGATGATGATGGTGATAATGGTAACATGTTAGATGATTCACGACAACTTAAGTTAAACGTAACAACAGATACTACTCTACCCACAAGAAAGGAGGTAGAACATGTAATAAAGAATCTTCCTAATAATAAATCCCATGGGTGTGATAATATTCAGGCTGAGCTGCTGAAAGCTTTGACTGGCAATAATAACAAGTATTTAGTAGAATCCATTCAGGACATCTATAAAACAATACAATTAACTGAAATCTTTACATCTATCTGCATACCAATTCCAAAGAAACATAATGCACAAAATACTCATTGATAAGGAAAAGATACATGGAAGATGGGTGAAGTACGTACTTATCAGATCTATATGATGATGATGGTGATAATGGTAACATGTTAGATGATTCACGACAACTTAAGTTAAACGTAACAACAGATACCACTCTACCCACAAGAAAGGAGGTAGAACATGTAATAAAGAATCTTCCTAATAATAAATCCCCTGGGTGTGATAATATTCAGGCTGAGCTGCTGAAAGCTTTGACTGGCAATAATAACAACTATTTAGTAGAATCCATTCAGGACATCTATAAAACAATACAATTAACTAAAATCTTTACATCTATCTGCATACCAATTCCAAAGAAACATAATGCACAAAATTGTGAGGATTACAGAACTGTAAGCCTAATATCCCACGCATCTAAAATTAATTTAACCATCGTTAACAAACAAATTGAAAGAGCCATAAGCAGTGAATTGAGTGAACAACAGAAAGGCTTCACAGAGGAATGGGAACCATTAATGCTATCCTGGAAGTAAAAATACGAATAGAAAGATCACTTGAAAGAAATAGGATCATTTACATATGCTTCATAGACTTTCAGAAGGCTTTTGACTGGGTAAAACATAATAAAATGTTCAATATATTAGATAAATTAGACATAGAAGATCATGTACTTAAGATTATAAAAATGATTTACACCAAAAATGCTGCTGTTTAACTCTGAGACTTCTGAAGTGAAAATAAAAAGAGGAGTTAGACAACTTTGTATCCTTGCACCAAATCTATTTAATATCTATAGTGAGACAGTGATGAAAAAGATTGAAAAACAAAAAATCAGGAATTAGTATCAATGGTATAAAATACAGCAATCTTAGATATGCTGATGATACCATTTTAATAGCAGAAAACAAAAACAAATTAATCAAATTACTGCAGCTACTAATTGAAGAAGGTAAAGAATTTGGATTAGATATTAATGCAAAAAAAGACAAAAATTTATGAAAATCTCAAAAGAAAGAAAATCCGAGCCGGAAATATTCATAAACAATATGAAAATTGAACATACAACAGAATACAAATATTTAGGCACCTACTTTACTGCAGATGGAAAGCAAGATAGAGAAATAAAAATAAGAACAGCCATAGCTAAAGATGCATTCTGGAAAAATAAAAATCTACTCAGAAGTTCTGTGAGTATCGAGACAAAGAAAGTAATAATAAGGACATTAGTGTGGCCAATTTTCGCATATGGAAATGAGACTTCGATATTCAAGAAGAGAGTAAGGCAACAAATAATGGCATTTGAAATGTGGTGCTATAGGAGAGCTCTGAAAATCCCATGGACAGAACATGTGACAAATACAGATGTCCTACAGAGAATGAGAACACAGAGATCTTTATTACTGGAAATGATCCAGAGAAAGATGAGATTGCAGGATATGTACTGAAAGGTTCAGCAGGAGAAAGGATACTAACAGTATTAGAAGGAAAGATTATGTGAAAAGGATAAAGAGAGACAAAAAACGAAGGACAATGCTTGAAGATATAAGATCATGGAGAGGATCACATGGCTATGCAGAAACAAAAAGGAAAGCCACCAATAGAGAGAACTGGAAAGACATGGTGCTGCTCCCTCTCACTGAGGAAGCTACATGAAGAAGAAGAAGGCAAAGTTTAAATATCTCGGATGCTGGCTAAATGAAGATTGTAATTCAGAATTGGAAATAAAAGTTAGAATTGAAATGGCAAGAAAACATTTTCTCTTGATGAAATCAACACTATGTAACAGCAGTTAAAATTTAGAGCTTAGAGTACGCATGGTTAAATGCTATGTATGGTCTGTACTGCTGTACGGTGCAGAAACCTGACCTTGAAGACAACATCAATAAAAAGACTTGAGGCCTTTGAGATGTGGTTATACAGATGAATGTTAAAAATCCCATGGACAGCAAAAATGTCCAATCAGGAAGTACTGGAAGAAATGGGGAAATCACGTGACACTTTTAGATACCACAAAAAGAAGGGAAACTGCATATCTTGGTCACCTACTTCGTAATGAAAAATATAAGATACCTCAATTGGTTCTAAAAGGAAGATAAATGGAAGAAAAGGACAAGGAAGATGAAGAAAATCTTGCTGGCAGACATCAGACAGTGGACTGGCATGAACTCTGAGAGACTGCTCAGAAAAAAAATGCTGAGAATCGCTCAAAATTTGCCAAGGTGGTCCCGACCTCAGGTAGGAGATGCCACTCAAAGAAGAAGAAGAATGGTTAGTTTCATCGAATGTACTGTAATTTGATGTACTGTTAAGATGAATAAAGCTAGAGAGGTATAATAGTTATTTGTGATGGGATATAAAGTTCTTAATCTTGTTGTATTGGTATTAGATCTCATACTGGAATAAATAAGTACGATTATTATATTGAAATGTGATATATCCGCGGTGCCTGAGTTCGGTCCATTTCGACGATGCCCTTTATTTAAAAAGGCTTAGGTTGAATCTCGTCTAGGACACGACCTTTTTCAAAGGAAGATGAGTTAGCTCGTCTTATGCGAAGGTGGCAGGATTTTTTTCTCTCGAAAACACGGATTTTTTTATCCGAAAAAAACAGGTCATTCGGACACATGCATTATACAGATATAGGCAACTCTGGAAATAAGGATTAATTTCCAGGTGTGGGTCTAATCGCAAGCTTAAAACAGGAACAAAGGAAGGAATGTATTCTTCCCCAGTTTGACACACCAAAGTGTAAAATAAAATAAAATAATGGAGGTAACTACTCAGTCACGATTGCTCATGGCGTCTGAAATGTTATCCATTTAAAATAGTGCACGAATATAAGCATTTTGTCGTTTAGAACTATAAGTATGGTTCCTACCTGTCTCTGAAGAAGATCTCAGCATGAAATCGTGCTATGTGCAGTGGGCACTAGTAAAATAAAATGCGAGAATGGCGGCTCGTACTTGTTGCAGCGGAGCAACCGTTATACTTTTTTTTTTTTTTTTTTTTTGTTCTTGGGGCTATTTCCGGCAATTTAAAATAGCTAACGATAGATTTCAAATGTACAGGATATCAAAACAAGCAAGAAACTATTAAAGTTGTATTCAAGAATCAGAAGTCGCTTGGTTTTGCTTAAACATTGCAATGCTCATTTGTGCATGATAACTATAAATATAATTCTGTTTCACTTGCATTTTAATTCCCTTTTTTGTAAGATAATATGAAAATAATAAGAATTTAACTGGCCGCAATGAAATACAGAGTACCATGAAAACTTACAGCTAAGTAAGATACTGAGATAATATAAAAGACGATAAGAACAAACGAAATTACTTAAAAGAAAAAGGCTATGGTTTTAGTGAAATCTGTTTTATCTTTCCAGTGCGTTCCAAATTCATTATCCTTTTCGAATGGAGTTTTAAATGTTCTCCGTGTCTACTGCCAACAGGTGACGTTTGAATGAACCGGCTCCGGTACACGCCAACCCTTTTCCCTAAGCACTGGTAAAATCCCAGAACCAATAGGACTGATGCTCACGACACGAGATTCATTTTTTTCCCGTGTTTTTCCTCTCTCTCTCGAATACCTGGAGTTATGTCATGTCATGCTCAATCTCCTTTACTAAATTCATAAATACAGTTTCAGAAGTAGTAACATTTTCAAATATGATCCAGCATTTGATGAAAATCAACATTAATTAAGGGTTATATAAATCAGAAACCATGTACCAGACAACGTGTTTCATGTCATCTCAGGTCTGCAATAAGCAAGGCAGTCATCTCACACAGGACGACGAAAATCTTCTGCCACCTTACTTTTGGCACTTTCTTCAGTTTTAATTAAAACAAAATGCATTTTTAAACAGTTAAACTCCATGTACATTGTTATGATTTTTAATGGTATTATCGGAATGTAAACTGCAACAAAAATCTTGTTTGCGCTGAAATAGTTTTTTTTTTTTACAGAAAGAGCTCAATTACGAGGCTGTTCAGAAGATGAGATACTTGGATCAAGTTTTATCAGAATCTCTAAGAATATATCCACCTATCTACTTGTAAGTTCTTCACAGATTATTAAATTCAGATTCAACATTTAATTTTTGACTTTAGATAATCTTCCCGAGAATCATCCAGTATTTTGGGTGGCATTCAAGGACTAGTCATTTCTATTGAGTTTACTGTATTTCATAAGGACACGAACTAGTCTTCGTTTAATTATTTCGGTAACAAGTATTAATTACTTGTCAGTGGAATCACTGGCAAGTAGTTAATACTTATCAGTGATATCACATTAAAGACCACAACATCAAACTAATATGTTAAAGCCGCTTTAGAACGACCAAAACGACAACGTTAAAATATTCTCTATAAAGTACTGTCCCTTTTGTTCTCTCCCTTCTGCATCCATGTGGAAATCATGAGACTGAAGTTATAACTTAAAGGGTAAAAATGAAAAAGAAAAATTACCAGGAAATATAGAACAACAGCATATCTTAGTAAACATGCAATCTTGTAATTTATGAAATATTAAGGTTCATATTTGATATCAATGAAACAATATCATTGATATGTATTGCAAATTTATAAGACCATTTGAAGTTGCTTTTTTAATAAATATTTATGTATATATAAATATAATTATCACTGAAGATTCAGCGCACTTAAACTCTTTGTTAATAAAATATAAATATAAAAAACAAACAGAAAATGAAATATTTGATAAAAATTAACATGGTGGAGACCTGGATTCGATTCT
Source organism: Typopeltis vanoorti (assembly GCF_054136105.1). Taxonomy (NCBI): domain Eukaryota; kingdom Metazoa; phylum Arthropoda; class Arachnida; order Uropygi; family Thelyphonidae; genus Typopeltis; species Typopeltis vanoorti. Next base: position 19,308,212 of record NC_143552.1, on the reverse strand, counting down.
CACCTAAGATGCGAAAAACATTACAAATACTTTTCAATCGAAGGTCGTTTTATGGATCTGACGTCTCACACGGGAAGAATGGGACTTTTCCTCTTAAAAATGGGGTCCTTCACACTACAAAACAGACATATCTCCTTCAGAATTATATATACTATGGGGGATCTGCCCTCCCTGACGCCTACGGAGCCCAATCCTCCCGAGTTCCGGAATGGTAGGCCGGTTTTCCTTAATTCTGATGATCGAAAGGGGGGTTCCTCCCCCCGACGCCCCCCTCCCGACTGGTAAGCCGGTTCTCCTTGAATTCTGATGACACGAATTTTGAAAACTCGAAAGGGGCTTTCGCCACCTGGCTCTCCCCCCCCCCCCCCCGAGTTCCGGACTGGTACGTTGGTTCTCCTTGAATTCTGATGACTCGAATTTTGAAAACTCGAAGGGGGGGGGGGTTCCGTCCTCCTGGCGCCTACGGCGCCCAACCCCCCAAGTTCCGGACTGGTAGGCCGGTTCTCCTTGAATTCTGATGACGCGAAAGGGTGTTCTTCCCCCCAGGCGCCCATTCCCCGAGTTCCGGACTGGTAGGCCGGTTTCCCTTGAATTCTGATGACTCGAATTTTGAAAACTCGAAGGGTGGGGATTCCGTCCTCCTGGCGCCTCTCCCCTCCGAGTTCTGGACTGGTAGGCTGGTTCTCCTTCAATTCTGATGACTCGAATTTTGAAGACTCGACACTCAGGCTAGCCGCTGAGTTTCAAAACATTTGAACTAACTTGACAAAAAACGTGACACGAAAACGTTACAAAAAAGGCTTATCATTTTATATTATAGAGTAGATATATATATATAGAAAGTTTTTTACCTTCGGTGAACTATACGTTAAAGATACCAAGCAATTTTATAAACTTGGTTTTAATCCTTTTTCCCAAGTAAGCAAACAGACAAGTAAGTCAAGTTTGCTCCTGAATATAGTTCAGGTCTAAGCAACGCATGGTAAAGGTGGAGTAAGATCTGATCACTTTCCTTAGTATCTACCCTAATGCAAAGCACATCCCCTTACGGAGATATACGTATGATGCTATGCATTAAAGGAAAGGGCCACTACCCATCAGGTTTCGACCTTTGTATAGGTGAAGCGGGCGGGCTCTAAAAATAAGACGATCCCGAAAGATCGGCCAACTCAGCATTGTTCCACTCAGTGACCGGCTCACCCCGTCACCGAGAACTTCTCAGCATTGGCTCTACAAAGTGGCAGGCTCACCCTAATCTAAGCGGTGGCCCCACTCAGAGACAGGCAAACACCTACCCCCCCCCCCCCAAACAGAGCCTCTTCAAGCCAGACCCGAACCGGTTTTCCTGTTTAAGTGCGGGGTAACCTCTCCAAAAACTCATGAGATCACCCAATAATGAGCGACTCGCAGGATCGAAAATTCAGAAACTCGTTGTTCCCCTCAATAACAGACTCACCCTGCCACTGAGAATAACTCTGAGAACCGGTTGGCTCTACACCGTGGTAGGCTCCCCCACCACCGCGCAGAGCCGCTCATTTGCTCATCTAAGGGGTAACAGCAACGGCTGTGCCTCAGTTAACTTCAGAGGCTACAGCATTGACATTCATTACACCACCACTCAGGCCCTGGGTGAGAGCAACAGCCGAGCCTCAGTTAAAACTTCATGGCTACAGCATTGCCATTTATCACCCAAGCGGGTGATAAATGGCAACGGTTTCGACCTTTGTTGAGATCTCGTCAGTGGGAGCCAGACCCAAAGATGCCAAGGTTGAAGTAATGCAGAGCTTATCAATTTTACTTAAACAAGTTGCCACAAGGTGCTTTGACCTTATTAAATAAAAATCTCAGGATGAGAGAAAGATGTAGAAAGTTTTTTACCTTGGGTGTACTATACGTTAAAGATACTAAGCAACTTTATAACTTGGTTTTAATCCTTTTTTCCCAAGTAAGCAAACAGACAAGTAAGTCAAGTTTGCTCCTGAATATAGTTCAGGTCTGAGGCAACTCGTGGTAAAGGTGGAGTAAGATCTGATCACTTTCCTTTAATGCATAGCATCATACATCTCCGTAAGGGGATGTGCTTTGCATTAGGTGAAGTGCAAAGCATCATACATAAGGGGAGATACTAAGGAAGGTGATCAGAACTTACTCCACCTTTACCACAAGTTGCCTCACGCCTGAACTATGTTCAGGCGCAAACTTGACTTATTTGTCTGTTTGCTTACTTGGGAAAAAGGATTAAAACCAAATTATAAAATTGCTTGGTATCTTTAACATATATATATATATATATATAATGCATTACACGGGAAGTATATTTGTGTTATAGTTTTAGTTCAGATACTTTCCACGTTTGTTAATTATGAAGTAACTGCTCAATCTGATTTTAATATCGTTTATAGTTTTGTGAACAGAGAAACAGCAGAAAATATCCAATATGGCAACATACGAATCAAAAAAGGAATAGCAGTTCAAGTGCCTGTATATCAGATGCATCATGATCCAGAATTTTGGGAGGACCCCGAAACGTTTGATCCAGACAGGTAACAATATTTACAAAATATTCAAAGGGATCGGGAAAATGCATTATGCCTAATATTTTGAAATAGAATATTTGCGTTATGTTGAATACAGTAATAGTAATGCTTTTTCTTTTTCAGATTCTCTTCAGAACGCAAGTCAAAATTAAATCCTTTGACATTTCAGCCATTTGGATATGGACCAAGGAATTGTCTTGGAATAAGGTTTGCACAAATGGAAGCTAAGTTGGCAATAGCAAAGGTGCTTCAAAAATATCGCTTAATTCCTTGCGAAGAAACGGAAAAGGTAAGATGGGAAAATAAACTGAATATTGAACACATATTGAACATATGAACATATTGAATTTATATATTCAATGAAAACTGTAATGAAATTACGAACAAAAAAAAACTATAATCATCATAATAATCTATAAAAATAGATTGCTAATCTGAATAAAAAAATAAGTCGTTAATACTTTATTCAATACAGAATAAATGTCTGTACTTATAAACTAAAGAAATGCAAACAAGAATTGCATTTCTTAAAAATGATAGATATCACTTTTGAAGAAATTTTCATTTTGATATCACATTCACATGAAGAATAGTCATGTGAGCTACAGGTTGTTGCGAGAAAAAGATAAAGAATCTATCGATTTTCTTTTTCACATAAAACTCACAGGAGGAGGAACATGGTGGTAGGCATGAAGAGTAAAAGGCCTGAGTGTGAAGGCAACAATCTATTTAATAGAACTTTACACTCATTACAGTTCTATTTGTCTTCATGTAATCGTGGAGAACCTGAGTGGTATGGGAGCCTTTCTTGGGTGGTGCATCCCAAACAAAGCTTACCATTTTTCTTTGATGTTATTTTCAAGATGTGAGTGAAATAGTTTGATTTCATTATGCTTATACTAAAGATTCCATTCGATCTGACATTATCCAATGTTTTATGATGCCATCTCATACTGAGTTCACAGTATTCAGAGAGATATGTCGACGGTCAGACCTTCATTCTTCACTAACTGATCCCGCTCTTTTAAATCTCTTCGCCAAACGGTGAGTTAGCTTCTCTGTAGGCGGGAATACAAACTGGAGCATATTTGAGATCTGCATGAGATGAGATGCTCGTGCATAGGTATAATGTATACGATGATCGACATAAATTGTTATTTCTGATTAAGTTATAATTCATCCACTCTTTTTTTTATTCCGTTTCTGCCAACTATAAACATTCCCCTTCCCTAAATTCTCCTGAGTAGCCAAGCAGATGAGGAATTTGTGAAATTTCATTTGCGTTTAATTTACGAAAATTACTAATAGAATTTGCTAAATGATGAAAGCGGCATACCGTGTTCAACACGGTATGAACTGAGGACCGTATGAACTGAACACGGTTGAACACGGTCCGGGCTGAAAAATGCCAACACGGCGTGTTGGTATTCTTCAGCCCGGACATCATTTTTAATTCCTTAAAATGTTTTAAGGTGGAGAGAGGGATGTGAACGCCTTGACGATATTACAGGATTATATAGCTGCCGTGTTTCAGTAAAAAAAGCCTCGGTAAAAAAAAAAAAATGGAGAAATTCTTTCTTTCTTTAACAAATATTTCGTTAACCATCATTATTCTTGGGTGTATGATAAGAAATGTGCTAGGCAGGCGCATCGACTTATTGCTGTGGCCATTTTGCACTTAGTAAAGAGACCTTAACAACAAAGGAGGAGAGGGATGATGAGCAGCAGAAAATCACATTGATCGTTGTGTTCGCAACAATCCTTGAACTTACACTTTGTCCTTCCTACCTTTTACTTCTCCCCCATAAAAGAAGAAGTTTCATCCAAAGGATGAGACTGCTTCTTTAATGAGGTTTTACACGATTTCTAATAATCTTTACTATGAGGCTTTACACAATTCCATGGATCACAGATTTTGTGTGATCTATAATCCATAATCCATCGTATATTTCATTTTTAGACGAAATCTATAATTCTTGAATCTGTGATCCTTAGAGTGATGAAACCCAGGGCCATCACCAGATTAGATCGCGCCCTGAGGCAAACAATTAAATATCGTCCCCGATGGATTATAAGACAAAAATGTAAGAAAATCTCCAATTGCTATTTTGTTTATATCACAAGAGAAACATTAATGCAAAACTATTACATAATAATATTAATTAAATGTTTGCTCTACGGGGATATCGCACAATAAAACTGTTTCTAAGCTCTTCTAAATTTAAATTATAAGCTATGTCAGCCTCTATCAATATAGTTGCTAGACCAACCAATCTTTCTTGGTTCATTGCTGTTCGCAAATAATTTTGAATCAGTTTAAACTTGGAAAAACTTCTTTCCGCACGTGCTACGCTAACAGGAATTGTTAGCGTAGCGACAGCGCCTACCGCAATATGGTTGAACGAGCACCCTTATTAAGCCGCGCTGTGAGGCAGGCTGCCTCTATGCTACACCCTGTCGGCAGTACTAATGACACCAATGCTGTTTCAACAATGAAAGACGTGTTTGCTGGGTTACCAAGAAATAAAATAAAGTGGCTTCGAGATCCTTTACAGCGTTATGAAGAGATCAGTGATTGCTGAAAGTGTTTTGAAAGTAGCTGTGTCGTTTTGATAAAAAAAATAAATAAATAAATAAAAAACCCAGTCTATATAGCTACCAGTCTATATATAATATAGTATAGACTGGTATCCAGAAAATTCACTGAAAACAGTTAATCGAAAGAGAATTTATCGAACGACAATTTACTGAAAAGCAATTTATCGAAAAAATAATTAATCGGCAAACAGTCCATCGAACGACAGTTAATCGTACAATCAATTAATCGAAAACATTTCCTCAAAAAAGCAATTCATCGAACGGCAATTAATTGAAAACACAATTTATCGAAAGGCAATTCGTCGAAAGCCAATAATTCATCGAAAAATCACAATTCGCCAAAACTACAAATAATCAAATGAACAGTTTATCGAAAAATGGTTTACAAGACGTGAAGTGAAGTGTATTTATCAAAAAGAACTGCAGCTTTTATTGGATTAACATGTGATGTAATTGAATATTAGCATCATATTCCCTTTATATATGTTATGTTCCTTTCAGTCCGTATATGCATTTGGTGTATTTTATGTTTTACACAATATGAAAAAGATTATGAAAAAATCTTAATTTTTATTATTCCCCCTTATTCTTCTCTTTCCTCAACCTAAATAATTAGAGAAAAAGATGGTTTCCCAATGTCGTCCTTATCCGGTTAGTGTTTTATGCCCATAGATATTATGTGTTCATGGGGTTCGGTTTGAGGGAGGAGTTTGAGGGGAGACCTCAATAAAGATCGAAACCTGTCTGGATGGTGGACTTTTGAAACCACTCCAGAAAGGGTCCGAAAACCAAGTTTGCGCGTGAGGTATCTTCACGCGCAAACTTTGTTTTGTTTATACTTGGATAAAGGATTAAACAAGATAATTTATTGGCAAGGTTAATTTCCTTTGTAACCAAGTGCAAAATCTTTCTACAATAAGGTAGGTACTTCTATTTCGGATAGTAATGTAGACCTCTTCCAGTATTGTGTTTAATGCAAAAAATGCAATTCTTTAATGCAAAAAACTATAACCAAATATAAATGTATACAAATTAGCAATCTTTATTATTATTATACAGGATAAAGTCGAGCTACGAGTCTCAAATCTGGGTTTGACTCCTAAAAATGGTGTTTTCCTCAGAGTCGAAGAGTTGCATCCGAACAGTTGAGGAAATAAAGAATGGGATTTGATAAAATCCCTTCAGTAAAACAAAGTGGTTTTTCATTGCTTATTCTTCATTAAGAATAATGCTGTAATTTTTGTATGTGAAAATTGTATCAAATTTGCTTATTTTTAAATATCATGAGTTAATTTTATGTACAAAATGTACATAAAATTAATTTATTTTCTATTACTATTAATATAAAATAAATTAATTTTAAATAAGTGTTTTTATTTCAGCATGAAGTCTTCATTGCAAGTCAGGTGATGCTTCCTTGTTTATATACTTAAAACATCTCTATTTAATACACGGTTTCAATTAAATTACGAGGGGTGGGGCTGGAAAGTTTGAATTTCTTCAAAACTTCTGACATGTCTTAATATATCCTAAAAGAAAATCCTAAAATAAAAAGAACAAATCATTGCAATTTGATGAAACATGGGGGTTAAAGGGTTTTAAGATATGGCCTTTCTTGTGGTTATATTAGTTGCTTGAATGTCAGTTTTGTTCGAGGTGTTTATCAGAACTTTTCAGCTCCCTCCCCTCGTACATGAAATCATTCAAAATAAATACTATAAGTGTGAACACCCGTCAGTATACGATATGCTATCAAACAAAACTATGCGAACATCTCTCCCCCTCCTCTTACCAGATATGGCTGATGACAAATAACAAAGCACAACAAAATGTTCTAATATTTTAAGGTGGCAACATTACTCATTAGTCAGTTTGTATGACTGCAGCACAATCACATCTACGATCATATGTAGGTGACGTTAGCAACAAGGAAATATATTGCTGAAAAGAAAAAAATAAATTAAGAAGGTCAAAAGTTGAAAGAAGGGTGGTAAAGCGAGAATATTGAAAAGCGTTGAGCATCAGTGGATCGCCTTCCCATGATAGGAGTGTACAGGAGTTCTTAATGCACCAATTTACAGAGGTTGGTGTCAGAACGCTACGTACTGGACTCGAAATCCCCGATTTCTAAGGAAGAACTACTGCGTAGAAGACAAATATCTCCTCAAACAATTCTCCGATGTGGCTTTCATGGTGCAAAGCTCGTCCTAATCGGTGCAAAACTATGGTATAGATTGTCTACATATGGTGGAGTATATGTCATGCGCAGATACGATAGATTTATTATTATTTTCTTTTCCAAGACATTATTCCATCTAACATGAAAAAACTCCTATATCACGGTATCTGCGAATTCCTACTCATATACGGTATAACAGTCTATGCAAAAAACATCAGACAGCCACCTAACAAAATTAGAAATATTACATAGGAAAATTGTGTCAACGGTGATTTGGAAACCTTATACACAACAGCCAATATCCGACTAGCACATGGCGCACAGAATCCTGAGCATTAAAAATCTGAAGCACTACATAATATTACTAAGGAACTTCAACATCACCTATCGAAACAACAGAGACACATATCGTATAACACAACTCACAACAACTCTCCACATTCCTACACCCGTCAACAACTAAACCGTTTCCTTTGTGAGATCACATCCGATACCCACGCTACTCAACAACCTACCAAGAAACTTAAAACACATAGACAACTACAGAACATTAAAACACGAACTCTGGAAAATATACCAACAAAGTTAATATACCATTAACACTAATATACACATCAGAAATCACCAACATCCATGCCTACACCCCTAAATCGCCTCATTCATCCGCCCGTTAATTAAAAAATATATATATATTAACGTCTTCCGACATTTCACGGAACGCTAGGGTTCCACAGAACTCTGGTTAAGAAGTCTTGCTCTAGACCAGTGGCTCCCAACCGTTTTCCACTTGCGTACCCCTTTTAAACCCACTTTTCATAAATTGTACACCTTGTTTTTAAAATAGATGTTTTTAAATACTGACACTTTTGTTCGGTGCCTATCTTAATTTAAAATAGTTTACTTGTTTTTCCGCCATTACTGATTATTTTTCGTGTGCTCCTGAACGACCCAGGACGTACACCCTGGGGTACGCGTATCACCGGTTGGAAACCGATGCTCTAGACCAGTGGTTCTTAACCGGTGTTCCGCGAACTGGTTACAAGTGTTCCGCCGGTGAAAGATGTCACATGACATCTTTCAAAAACATTACCGGCGTATTAAAACCTGCACTAGACCAAGTTGTAAATATGGTAAATTAAATCAAGTCAAGACCTTTAAAAGCACCCTTAAAAAATAGTTTCGTGTGCTCCTGAACGACCCAGGACGTACACCCTGGGGTACGCGTATCACCGGTTGGAAACCGATGCTCTAGACCAGTGGTTCTTAACCGGTGTTCCGCGAACTGGTTACAAGTGTTCCGCCGGTGAAAGATGTCACATGACATCTTTCAAAAACATTACCGGCGTATTAAAACCTGCACTAGACCAAGTTGTAAATATGGTAAATTAAATCAAGTCAAGACCTTTAAAAGCACCCTTAAAAAAAAAAAAAAAAGAAAAAAAAAATTGCATATCTATGGAAGCCAAGTACCAATCTTTGCTTTTGCACACTGAAATGAGATGGTTATCCAGTGGTAAAGTGCTATTCCGAATTTTAGAACTTAAGAATGAATGAAAAATGATATTTGATGTTGCTAAAATGGCATATTTAGCCGATATTTTTAATTACTTAAATAGCGTTAATACAAGTATCCAAGAGAAAAATGAAAATATTTTGACATCCACTGACAAATTGTTAGCTTTCCAGAAAACCGCATATCAGAAAAAATAAGTAGATATGTTTCCTTCGCTCATAATAAAAATGTCGAGGGAATTATTTCCGTTATAACAGAACATCAATATTGAAAGAAAAGATTTCAACTTACTTTCCTTCCTTAAATACACACAATTATGACTGGATACGAAATCCATTTGGCACAGTTAATAAATACATTGAGTCGAGAATTTTCGTTACAAGAAGAACAATTAGTTATCTTGTCAACGAATCGTACTGTAAAAATGATTCTCTGAAATAACTCTCGAGGAATTTTGGATTTTTGTCCAAGCCGAATACCCAGCTCTCTCTCCACAAGCGCACTGAAAATTTTGTTACAGTTTCAACATCATATTTGTGTGAGCTCGGTTTCTCAATATTAACCCACAGAAAAACTAAAAAGCGTGAAAGACTTACTAATATAGACAAAGAGATGAGGGTAGCAATATCACATATTAGACCTAATATTGCTGAAATCTGCAAAACCCGACAAGCTGAAGTATCGCATTAAAATAAGTTCCATTTTTATAAAAGTCAAATCCATGCATATTTTTATTGTTAGTTTTATGACCCTAATGCTTTTGTGTTCCTCAAATTTTTCTTATAATCAAAAGTGTTCCGTGACTTCGAAAAGGTTAAGAACCACTGCTCTAGACTATACTTTCAATAATTATAAAATAATACAAACACGAACAAAATCGATATCGGCAGTTAACCTGGTATAATTCATTTCTAAACTATAGCTTCTTCCAAATTTTGATTACATGCGCTTTATTCAAGTGACATTTATCACACATCGTCTTTAAATGATATTCTGCTAATATTTTCAATATTTTTCTTTTTGAGCTGTCGTGTCCTGAGCCCTCTGGCATGGGGAAGTGGGATTTTTCTTGTCGGAAACTCGGGATTTTAAACTCGCTCCTCAAGAAAATCGACTATCTGACTCACACTGTTTCATATAATACTGCAGGACATAGTATTAGGAAGAACGAGATTGAGGCAGTTTGCCATACTCTCCTTCTCGGGTGCCTTTGGATCATTACTAGTCTCGGGCCAGTTATCGGTGATGGCTGAGTGGAGATTAATATTGATGGATCGTTTTAGCCCTAACCAACAGAAATAGGAAAAGTAGTTAGAGCTAAATTGGATTCGACGGTTTCCTTTGTGGAATAAAAGGTATTAGGGGATTTATTTATTTTATTTTCTTACATCCTGAGAATTATAATTATTGTCAATATTAGAAATCAGAATTAGCGGAATCGACTTCCCTTACATATATGTATATATTATGTACAGTATTTTCATTTAAACAATCTATAATGGCGGTTTTAAAAATACGACTACTACGCGATCTTGTAAAAAAAACATGTTTTTTTTTAAATTATGAAATACTAATCTGTTACAATTTTTTATATATAACCATTTTTATATATAAAAAATTGTGACAGATTAGTATTTTGAAAACTGATGCTGTTCCCCCTACTCCCAAAACTCAAGCTTTTCTAAACAGAAGTTTTATTTTTTCATGCTTTAATTTCCCTTTCAGACCACTGTATTCTCATTCGAGTAGAAAGCTTCAAATAAAATAATACAATCCCATTCATATTACAAGTAAGTCACGCCATGTAATCAAAAATGGAAAACTTCAGAATAGAAAAAAAAAAAAAAAAACAGAAATCGTTGCTTAATTATGGACTTATAGTCTGCTGTTAGTCTAAATGGTAACATGAAATATCATGTGTTCCTTTATTATATCCCCGTTCCATCTTACCGTATATTTAGGTTGGTTTTTACTCTTCTGTGACATTTCTGGATGTCATGTTCTTAATCCGTTTTAGTTTCATCAACCGCACAACAGATGTATTATTACTATTAATCAACTGGCAACTTCGTTGCCAGTTGATTAATAGTAATAATAATAAAGTAATAAAAGTAACACACACACACACACACACACACACACACACACACACACACACACACACACACACACACACACACACACACACACACACACACACACACACACACACACACACACACACACACACACACACACACACACACACACACACACACACACACACAGTGCTGATTATACAACTTCTTAAACTCATTCACAGATACCGAACTCGCCACTTTCTCTGCCAACATTATAATAGAATAAAGTATCATTCTTAATTGTAACTATGTAAATAGTTACAATTAAGAATGTAAATAGATTAAGAGACTTTATCAATGAAATTGAAATGCACTGAATCTGCGATTATGTAACCTAACAGATTCATAACGAATGGCAATCACAACATATATACAGGAATATCGCAGAAAAGAACAGCCATCAAACCTGGAATTTAAAACCTTCATCTCCATATTACATTGAAAATAATAAAAATAAAACAAATAAAGACGGTATCGTCAAAATGAAGCATTAGAATTAGAATGACCATTTAGAATAGTGACCAAATCTCTCACTGGTAACGTGAAGTGTAGTAATTTTCACTCCTATCAAGCGATCGAAGTCCACATTTTGGAGTTACATGAATTCAATTCAAGTATCCACTGTATATAGTGAGGTTTCTAAATATCTTGAGTGTTCCAATGGGGGAAAAAAATAGAAAGCGTAATAATACTCAAGAAAGTAGCATAATTCGTGGTGAATCATCATTCTGAGACAGAATCATTCATGAAGTACTGTATTTGCAATTTGCAAAAATATTAATGTAATCAGTTTAAACAGTAATAGAGATATTTTTATAGATCACAGTTTATATTCTGTGAAAGGTGACGTTTCCGTTCTGAAAATACCCCTCCAGCTTAAAGCAATGGTGACACGTTTGTAAACCGTTTGATGCTGTTCCCCTTCACCCAGTGGCGTAGCTAGAGCTTTTGCCGCCTGGGGCGGTCCATGAGTTTGCCGCCCCTCTCAACACACGCCAAAAATACTACAAAAAGTCAAAATGACGTATAGGGAAATAAACTAAAACACTGTGCTTATTTTTGAAGTAAAATTTTAATTTCAACATTCTAAAATGTTATTTTTCTTGCTTTTCTTTTAGCAAAATCGTCGATGACATTGGCGAAGTCTAGTTCATAGTATTGTAGGTAATTCTTAATCAAATTTTATTTTAGAAAACTCCTCTCACAACTAGCAACACTTACAGCAATTGCAGGAAAATTCGCAGTAGTATTACAATATTTGGAACTGAGTTCTCGAAACTGTGTTTTAGAATTAACTGCAAAAGTTCAAATGGTTCAAAGTGCTGCCAGGGGAGGATCACCCCCTCCGCAACCTCCTAGCTACGCCACTACCTTCACTCAAAAACTGCAATCTGACAAGCCATCTACTCTATCGACGACATTGCTACTCATTAACCATTCATATCATATCTTCAGAGCGGAGTCTCAAAGTTCAAGCCTCTTGGTTTGAACTTTGAGACACCGACGTCGGAAGATATTCTCTTAATACAGATAACGCAAGATTCGCATTTCACAAAAACAAATAGCTCACTGGAGTAAGGCATGGGTGTTATATCATTTATTATCAGCACATTATAATCCTTTCATATTTCATCCATTATTTCATACTGAAATCGTCATTTTGACCCAGATAACCAGATAAATGCGACGAGGAAACAGTGTTACAATGATAACACAAACACAACCACCACCATATCTATATCCATAAACCTTCAAGTTGTCAAATGACCATGGTAAAAAATTAACACCACCACCAGGTTGAAACCAATTAGTGGGACGTGAACGTAGCTCGGCAGGTAGAGTGGTACGAGGATCAAAACGTTTGTGAACCCCCGGTCTAGCCCATTCTGTAATAGCTGAAAATGTACGAATTTAAAATTTTCAAGGACGTCTTTGATTCTGCAGAATCCAGAAATCTCCTGGAAATCTATTGGTTTGATGGTAGTCCAAGTTGTAATGTCGTGGAAATGTTGAAATTTTTAAGTATTTCATTTAATGCTCGAGAAAGGACTGATATTTCACCACTACGATATAAATATCGTAGTGGTGAAAAGAAGAAAAAAAATATTGCTGAAGGTATTCTGGCGGATTCTCTACTGGACAATGCTATTGAGAGCTACATTCCTGTGTTTATTTCTAGAAAATTCTCTTTATCTGATATACTGAAACTTATGAAGGAAGATGTTTTGAATGTGTCATAGATTCTAATATTATATTCATCAACTTTGTCCTTTGGCAAGATAAGAAATAATCAGACACATCTGGATTGTTTGTATATCTCCATGAAGACTGAGAAATAGAAATAAGAATATATATTTCCTTATTCGTGCCAAAATCTTTGTTATAAAAAAACTTGTTTAAAAAGTGACCCTAAAACAATATAGTATACTTTGAAATAGTGTAGGTTCTATTGTAAATGCTCTTGAGTATATGGGACAAAAACAACTGAGTTTCCGTGAAAGTTGCCCTTGCCAGAGCTCGAATAACTCAGGACCCAGTCGAAGAAACGAGTAAAACGTTCCTCTTATCGGGGAAACCAGAATCCAACTCAGCACGTCTTTCTTCGTAAGGCCTAGCGCTATGGAAGAAATGACACTTCCACAAGCCTACACAAGGCCTCTTGATACACATACGCACACAAACTTCCTTCTTTAGGATAAGAAGGAAGTACCCTTCTTATTCTTCTTGACCAGCTTAATGGACCATTTAGCTCTAATGCTGCCATTACTGTTTCTCCATCCGTCTCTGTCAAAGGCTGAATCTAGTATAAAGTCTTTATCCAGCTGTTTTAAGGCTCTCATGAGCACATCCATCCATCCGTCGTGTTAGAGATCTTCCTGTGGTTCTTTTCTTCTCAATGTTATTTGTAAGTACAATACTTGTTTGATTAATTGGTCATCTACTCTCCAAACGTGACTAAACCACTCAGTTCTCTTACTTATTTTAAATGATAGGATATTCAGTCTCTGAAACAGGTTTCGTAGCTTCTCGTTATCTTTTCGTTCATACATTCCAGTTTTTGATGGATACCAAATTTTTTTCAGTACTTTTCTTTTAAATGTGCGAAGTTTTCTATTATCTCCCTTTGTTGCTGAGCATGTTTCACAATTGTGGGTTACTATCGGTCGTAGATAGCTGAAATAAGTTTTCTTTGGATTTTCTTGATAATATTCTACACTTCAGGAGTTGTAAAACCTCAATATATTGACGATTAGCCCTCTTAATTCTCTTCTCAATCTCTTCATTCATATCACTGTGGCTGTTATTTTTATGTTACGTCCTAGATAATTCAAATGATCTACTTGCACAAAGATATAAATTATCATCAACCAAGTTATATAGGACCCAATGGGTCCTTGAAATTCATATATTTGATCTTATCCTGGTTTATAACAAGACCCATATGTTGATATGCCTCGATTAAATTAGATATAGTTAGTATAACATCCTGACAAGAGTTCCAAGGAAAACAATGTCATGGGCCTAAGCCAATAGGATGCAGTTCCTATTCATTGCCATCCTCCTTTGTTCACAGAAGTGTCTAATGACATTTTCCAATGCTACATCAACAGGCTTGGTATCATCATGAAGTTCCTTGGAACTTCATGAATGTTCCTGGAGGAAACGTAGCTTGCAGAGATTTGAGGAATTAAAAAAATTGTATCACGTTTATATACTTTTGTGGTATTCTAAAAATCTCATATCATCCCATAGTGCAGAGATGGCGAAGCGTTTTACCCAGGTGTGTCAAACATCTTCTTTTTTTTTTTTTTTAATATTGACGTTGTTGATGTGCCACTTGCATACATGCATTATACCTGTAACTACATAATCATAGATGGTGACTTATACATATCATATAAGGCTATTTATTTAATAGGATATTGATATAAAATCTATGAATTCATATTATACAATTAATTTAATAAAGTGAAATTACAAACTTACATTACATTTAATGACTTTTCCGTTGTTGAGAACTGGTAGAAAGTTGCTTTATAGAAGGGCTATAGTGTATACATTTTAATCCTACACAGGCAGTGCTCAAATCATTGCTCAATCTATTTCTCCCTCTCGATTTGATATTATTTAAGGCAGAAAATAGAGTTTTACAAGAGTATGTAGAAGAGAAAATTGTTAGAAGAGCTTTAGCAAAGATTTTAAGAGAATAAAGGTTTTCGGGAAGGCTATTCCACACGCTTACAATTTCACAGTTTGAATTTTTGCACGCAGTATCATGCAGACGTTCCCGCTCAAGTTCTAATTAATTTCTAAGAGCAATAAACTTTATTTTCCAGATTGGATTACACTGGAAGTCGGCTAGTTGCATTTCTAGATCTTTTAAATCCAACCACTCAAAGCCATCTAATTTAAGATCCATGGATCAGGATACTTTATGAATTGGATTGTTTGTTCCAATATTCGAAATTTCTCAAATCTAGAAGAAAACTGCTCAGTTACTGATTTTAGAACTTCGATAGATTGGTTGATATGTTGTTCACGATTTTTGGGGATGGTTTCGTTAAAACAAGTTTCACTCTTGAGAAATATAGTACTTAAAATTGTTACTTTCTAAATCGCGTTGAAATATTTTGAGTTTATTCTCAAAGCTCTTGATCGTTCCAAACATAACATCAACAGATTTTCCGAAACCTTGAATTGTATATTAAGTTCATTCAGGTGCAATGAAAAATATGTGAAAAACATCAGCTTATTGAGCCAAGCAGAATCGTTCAACTGAGGAAATTCGTGCTCCATGCCCTTCGTATTTAAATATAATTTCATTTTATTTAAACATTCAACAAACCGTTCAAGAACCGTTCAAGTTCGACTCAACCATCGAATATTATTGTACATTAATAGACCATTGTACATTGATTCAACTTGTTTTAAAAGTGAATTAAATTCTGCGTTTGTTTAAAGCCCTGGCAGCAATAAAATTAGTTACCTTTGTCACAATTCTCATCACATCATCAATCCTTTAAGCCTGATTTCGCACAAAGTGTCTCATGTATAATACAATGTAAACAAACCAGGGGATGACAAACATATTCTGTAAATTGTTTGATAAAGCCGACATTACGGCCAACCATATTAGGCGCGCCATCAGTTGTAATCGAAAATATTTTCGATAAATCTGTTTCTCACGGAATACTTTAAAAACACAGTTGCATATGTCTTTACCTGTCGTGTTTTGGGGTTAATTTTCTAACTTTATCAATTCCTCGTGCATAGAATCACCGTGAACATACCTTGCAATAATAGACAATCGAGTTGATGACGTAATATCTGTAGTTTCGTCGAGACAAATGGAAAAACAATGGCATGAGTTCAAGTCTTGTTGTATTTGGTTTTCTATACTAGCATTCGTTGATATAACTCTCTCTTTAATAGTATTCCTACTTAATGGTAACTCTTTCATGCGCTTTACAATAGCTACCTTATTATGAAAGTCCTCAAATAAAAATGGTGCACAATTTACGAAAACTTCTTTAATATAATCACCATCACTAAGTGGTTTCCAGTGTTCAACAATAGTATGTGAAATACTGTAACTTGCAGCTACTAAATTTGAAGGTCCTGAAACAAATTTAATTAAAGTCCCTGATTGTGATTCTGCCAGTTTTAGATGTTGCGATATGTATTCTTTGAGTTCTTCAAAAGTTTTTTCTAGGAGTCATTTGTGCTTAGTTTCCAAATGTCTTCTTGCATTCCAAGTTCTACTCACAGATAGCTCACCACCCAATTTACAGAGAAGTTTATTGCCTTTATCAATAACACCATATTGTTCAGTCCAGGCATCTTGGAAATTTCTTCCACTTTCTTTCTGTGATAATTTTAGTTTTTTATTAGTGCTAGCTGCCATTGTAAAAGGGTTCACAAATTAAAAAAAGAGCGCAATTATATACAGCAGTAATAATTAATAAGAACTAACAATTATTGGAAATGAATTATACACCAGTGACTCAAATTACTTAAGTGGCAGACCATGCAAGACCACTGCTTCTTTCAGCAGGGTTGCAAGATTTATTACCGGTACGTTCGTAGCAACCTTGTTACGTTTTATTCTCTATCATGCTACTAAATAGCAGCTATTTAGTAGGTTTTGTTCGACGACATCGTTAGTTGTTATTATTTGCATTATTTTACAAAATTTACTGAATTTATTGCAACTATAAAAATGTTTTCATTATTTACTCAGATAAATTCAATATTTAATGCTGCGAATTATATTTTCTGTTAAAGTTGTTTTAAATATGTTGAGAACTTGTATTACTCAGTCGAGAGACGGAATGCATGCATGAACGAATTTCACTCAGAAGTCAATGAAAACTTTAAATTTATAATATATAAAGCACGTATTTATAAGTTTGTATCATATAATATTGATAATAATTTTTTATAAGTTTTTATAATATCATTATGACTATGCAGAAATTATAATGATTAAGAAAGAAAACGTAAACTTCAAACGCTCGTTGTTTATAGGCTAGTTACAAAATAAAATAGAAATAAGCTAAACTACAAAATAAAATACAAATAGGATAACTACAAAATAAAAAAAAAATATAAAATATAATTCTTTCAATGAACCGAAACTTACCTTCGCCTGAACTGAGAGCGATATTACACGATTTGTCGCAGTTTTTTTCTTCAGAATACAATATTTTTCAACATCCAAGGTGTGTCACCTGAAACCATCAAGTGCGCCAGTGCTGACACGCCTGTCATAGGTTCGCCATCACTGCCATAGTGTTTCCATGTATGCTGTCATATGGTTGTTTACAGTCCACAAATATTAGATGTAATTCTTTATCAAATTCATGTTTTTAAAACAATTGTCGGAGCATGAACACATGAACAGTTATTTACTTTCCCTTGTAGAAGCCACACCGATACTGTCCCGTAATGTTTGAAATACAGTATATATATATGTTAATTTTTTTTCCAGATAAGTATAGACAGTATTTTATAGCAAGCGAGAGATACTGTATTTCTCTTGGACACTCACTAGTTACTGGTTATCATAGTCTCCCATTTTTTTATTTAAAAAAAACAGGACATGGCATGGCTGTATTCCAATCAACTAGGATTTCTTCCTTTTGCCATATCAGTTTGATAGAGGTGAAGGTTGTTAGGGTGATCCTCAAATTTTTAGAATTTTGTTCATAATTTTATTGTTACTGGCTGCTTTATTATTTTTAGTGCTTTAATTTCATTTTTCAACTTTAGTCAGAAATGGCTACTGTGAATTTATTGTCAATTGTGAATTTTTCAGTTTTCTTCTAAAGATTGTACCTCTACTGTAAGAGTTTCATTTGGTAGTGGTTATGACTTGTTTAGCAAGCTCTCAAAGTGTCTAAATTCCTCAACGATTTCTTTTTCTTGGATAATTAAATCTCCTTCGTTGTTAATATTCGAGTTTGTGGTTTATGTCATCTTTTAGGTATTCTCCTACACCAGAGGATTGTATTTGGCGAATTTGTATTATTTTCAGTTTCTTCAATTAATTTTTACTCTGCCATCACTTTCTCTCAACGTAGTATTTGACTCGTTAAATTTCTTCAGGTTCTATAATATCACAGTATTTTCTAGTGATGTATTCTCTAGCATTTTTAACTTTACCTTATAATTTGTCTTTATATTCTCTTTACATTCATTACTGAACCTTTTTTTTTCTTTCTTTTGTTTGTGAATTGAAGGAATTCTTCTGCACAACGAATAATCACAATTTTGATGATTTCAGGCCATTTATTTTCGGTTTCTCTCGGGTATTCTCTCGGGTATAGAAGAGTTTGGATATTGTATTTCCTGCTTTATCCTTTATATATATCGTCTTGCTACATTTACATCCTCACATTACGTACAACCCGCACTCACAGATTATTAAATCTGATAAGTGGATTTTATAAAATACATAAATATAAAAATATAAATAACTGTTTTCATTTCTCCCGTAATACTGAAAATTTTAACCTTTAATAAATAATAAATCAACTCTCAAAAATATTCTTCCCTAAAATTGTTTAGGTTACAAAAGTAAATTGGATGTGCTACGAATTACGGTAGTAATATTTTTGATTAAAATAGAGGCAGTCGATTTAGACAGGCTATGCAGGCACTGTCTATTGTCTTTATACGATTTCGTACCTAAGAAAGCGAAATATTGCTCGACGTCATGAAAGTTGGATATTATTAGGAAAGGAAAAAATGAATGCTAAAAATATTCAACGTAAAACAATAAGCATATAAATTAAATGATGATGAGAGTTATTTATTCTACACCTGATGGATATTCCTTCCATAAAGGGTATTTATTATTATTATTTTCTTGGATTATTATTAAATCAGTAGTAGTTGGTTCGGCGCTGCCACAGTTAACAGTCGTTTAACTTGTAACTGTCAGTACTTCCTGGTACGATTTATTCAAGTTAACTTGAAAAAAGGTTGAGAAAGATTGTGGAAGGGAAGCTTGGTGAAGAGCAAGCTGGATTCAGGTCAAATAGAGGCGGTCCGGATCAAATTTTTACGTTACAACAAATACTTGAGAAATCGTGAGAATATAACAAAGATCTGTATTTAAGTTTTGTCGATTTGGAAAATGCGCATGACAGGGTGCCAAGAGAAAAGCTATTCAAAACGCTACAGTTCTATAGTATCAGTGGATCATTATATCACGCAATACTTAGTCTTTATTTGAGTTGTAAGTCAGCAGTTAGAATTGAAGATAGTACAGGGAGATGGTTTAATGTTATATCTGGTGTCAGACAAGAATGTACATTATCACCTCCGTTATTTATTATCTATATGGATCACATTATGAAGGAAAGTGGTATTAAACCTGATATCAAAATTGGAGATGTTAATCTCAGCTCTTTACTCTATGCAGATGATGTTATACTTCTAAATAAATCCGCTACAAGTCTGCAAGATTCCCTGGTTAAATTGAATAACTCTTGTAATAGATTTGGTATGAAGGTCAGCAATAACAAGACAAAGACAATGTAAATAGGCAGAAGTATTGAAAATATCAACTGCATTTTGAATGGAGAACCTATAGAACAAGTAAAACATTTCATCTACTTAGGCACGATTTTTAGTGAAGATGGTAAATTAAATATGGAAATAGACAACAGAGTCAAGAAAGCTGGTATGATAGGAGTCAACTGAATACATTCATATGGAATAAGAGAGAAATTAGCCAAAACACTAAATTAGGTTAGAAAAAAAAATACTTGACCAAAGGCTGGAGACAACAGATATGAGTGTCCTGAGAAAGATTAGAGGGGGGTGAAGAAATGACATCAGTGGCAATGCCATATTAAAAAAGAGGATATTAGGAAAGAACTTAATATTGCTAGCATCCAGAAATGTGTTAGCAGAGCTAATCTCAGGTGGTATGGTTACTTAAACGGAATGGGACAGGAAAGATTAGCAAAACAAGTGTTCTTTGCCAGGTTGGCAGGAAAAACACCCAGATGAAGACCAAGATATAGGTGGATTGATACAGTAAAAAGTGCCTTAGAAGATAGAAATATAAGATCTGATAATATTGAAATCTTGACAGATAATAGATTGATTTGGAGGAAAATTGTAGATAGGAAGTTAGTAATGGTATAAGTTTTTCATGCAGTGCTATCATATCCTGTACACTCCTTGAGGGTACATATCAGGAATTTGACGATGATGATGGTGTCAGTTCCTGGTTCGCCACTGCGAGTTAAATTAGTCTAGTGATTTTATATACAAATATCATCACCACGTTATTATATTTAACATAGCAAGCAAAAATCAAATAAATAAGTTTTTAAGTGAGAAGCCTAAAAAAAAATAGTGGTTTGAAAGTTCACTATAATAAATAAATAAATAAACACAGACATCTCCAAAGGCACAGAATGTAAACCAATAAGATTTAAATTTAAATTTCTCTCTGCGAAGCATTTAATCTCTCAATGAGACACGGTTATATTTAAAATATTATTTAATATAATATGAAGAGAATATTGTAAACGTTTAATGTAGAAATAATGAAATATGAATTATAAACTAACTTGCTCTACGATTAGAAACAACTTTCTTGTTTACGACCGACAACCCCAATCAGAATTTCATGATATTATCTCTGATTGTCATTAGCTATCAGTGAATTCATCCCTCTCATGATGACCAGCAGATTTTCTAGAGGACGCTGTTCATTGCTTATTACGTCAAAGCAGTGTGTCGAAAGCATTTCCTAGTATATCAAAAAAACCGACTGAACAAGTCGATACATCAAGCTATCAGACATTTTCATTACAATGCTGTGGAATATAACGCTGTGTCTCTTCGCCTTTCTCGTCACTCTGTGGGTAATGTAAGTACAATGTTATCATTGTTGTTATTTCAGGAACTCCGTGGAGTCACAAGGCTCATTATTTATAATTTTTATTCTGGAATAAGAGAGAAATTAGTCAACTGCGTCCTTTTCAATACATTTTTAAAGAAACTAACTTATTATTATTTGTTCATTTAGTATTTGGCTAAGTTCATTTATATAAATATTTATGTAAATCTACAGTACATTATCCTGGAGACACTACCAATATTTTTGATAATATTAGTATTACTATGAAAAGTTTTTTAAACATCTCTAAACAGATATTTTAAATATTTCTGTTTTATTAACTTTAACTTTTTACACATATCTATTTCAATTTGTAATTTGGGATGTAATTAAAAAAAAGTATACAGTAAGGTTGTTTACTTTTTCCCCACAGGTTAACTGAAAATTCCCCATAATATTGGCGGAAGTCTACGATCTCCCCCTATCAAGTTCCTTTTGGACCCACCCCGTCTAAATACGGAAGTGACAGAGTTTTTCTTCTCGGAAATCGGGATCTGTCGTTCCGCAAAAGAGACAAATCGGTCTGAAGAATACAATTTGCAAACATACCCCACTGCCATCATATCCTTAGCTGCCTCGTGCATTATTATTCCAAAACAAGAACATCCTTCTAACAATTTTAACTTTCCTGAATTTTTTAGGGAAATAAATTATTTCAGTTCCTAGGAAATTAGGTGCGAATCTTATTAGTATTCCGAGTGAGGATGGTATCTTCCTCCCCCCGAAATATAAACCAACGTAAAAACACATAATTAAGACTAGAGTGATTTAATATAATTCAACCAGTTACGATCTCGATCAATGAAAGTCTCATTTGCAGAAAGAAGCAAGCGGATATTACTCAAAGTGGACAGAGAATACATGCCATTTACAGCATAAAGTATTATACTAGCTTAATAAATGGTGACCTATGCATAGTAAGGACCTCACTGTAGTTGTATTACTAATCGCTAAATAAATACTCGAGGCGTCACAGATAACGCTATCAATGATCACAAGTAGTAAGCAACCAAGGATATGTTCTTCATATGTTCTGTCTTCTGCTTCGCCAGCTGCAGAAGACAGAACATATGAAGCCAGCTTTAATGGATAAGTTCAAAAGCTAATTTCATCGTCAGAGCTACTGAATGGAAGTACATGAAGTTTCATTAACATGAAAAAATTCATGTTAATGAAAATTAATGAAAGAATTCATTTTCATTAATGAAAACTAATGAAAAAATTCATTTTAATCACGCCTATCACGTTAATTTCATGTTAATCACGCCTCGGTCGTTAATCTACAGCAATCCCCCGCGTATCAGCAGAATTCAAAGTGGTGAACAATTAGATGTAAAACTGGGTTTTTGTTCGTTTCTGCCCAAAGTTCCAATTAGAATTAAAATGCCTACAGATTTCATTATCCCGTAAACAGGGGGGGGGGGGCTGAGTAACGCTTTTGGATCTACCCAATATTTACGAGAAGAAAACTGAAATTATTTTTTATGTTTCGCATTTCATTCATGGAAGTCGTGAGACTAAGAGCTATTTATAGCCGAATTAATTATTGTCTATTGATTGCTTATGTTCTTCTGAAAGAAAATCCAACATTCGATTTCAGAAGGAGAGAAAGAGGGGAAGAAATTCGCTATTCCTGCATGAGAGACCGGCTAACTCGACTTCAGATGAAAAGTCCTGAAAAAGTTCATCGCAAAGATTCGAACTGAGGTCTTTCTATCTAAAGGAATCGTCAATACAGAATAAGAGCTTTGTATGGACTCAACTAAGTACAGATAAAAGTCGTAAGAGTTCAATGCTTCGTGTTATCTGGATGGATGTTGTTTGATGAATTTGGCATAACTATAAATCCTAACAATGAATCCTAAGAAATATATATTAGTTGTTGCACAAATGCTGGAGATGAATTAAAACAGACTAGTTTCGCAAACTCCTATAACCTGGCAAATTCATAAAGGATTTTTATGGAAAAAAGTAAGAAAGCAGTTGATATTAAAAAAAATAATTAATTCGTTAGAATTCGATGAAAATTAAATAACTATAATGATGCATGGTACGTGTCAGCTGTCGCCCTGGAGAGTTTGTAATTGTTCGGGAAATTAAAAGTATATGTCCAGCAATTTGATTAATGATTTGTAGACATTAGAATAAATGTGAAGTTACTGCCGCATATTGCTTGATATGTCTAGATACATCCATCATGCCCTATTTATAAGAAAATGTTTTCTAAACAAATTAAGAAGTCTGCTGCAGTAATTCCCTCATGTGGCTTCATTAATAGAAACTGAAAGGTTCATTCTAAATGATGTCTGGAAATCACAAATCCGATCTCTTGATATATCAGCCTGACTTCTTCAACAATTACAAACTTTACAGATAAAACAGCTGATTACAGTTACGAATGACACGTCTCATGCGTCACTTGTAATCATATTTAATTTGACTTAAATTTTACTCGTCTAACGATTTATTTAGCTTATTTTATTTGTTAACATCAACTACTTTTTTTTATTATTTTCTTCGATAACAAGCCTTGATGAACTGCCAAATTGTACGGGGAACTACAGAAGAACAACTTCCTGAACGTAACTCAAATATTGGTTTTGAGTAAAATGTTCATAATTGTCAAGCATCTCTCTCATTCTCTCTGATACTGATACCGCATTAGGTCTTACTGTGGCGTAACTACGATATGCACTAAGTAATACGATAACAAGAAACTCGTAATAATGTTTTGAGATAAGCTGGTTGAAATTATGATAGAAGCAACTAAGGCAATCAGGGTATTATGTCTGTTACTTGAGTGTGTTCTCCAGCCCGTTTGTACAAGTTTCATGGAACGAAAATCTCGAATTCTGGAAACATAAGCTGTACCTTCCCAGTATGAGGCCAGCTAATTCTCCTTCAGATGAAAACCATTTTGTAATGAGAATAAATGTTAGGATTAGGACACGATAAACAATAGTCCAACAACTGAAAATAATAGAAATTAGAGAGCTCTTTCAATTTAGCATGCATCAATATAAGTCTTGTTGACATAAGGTTAAAGACAATGTAAGGGAAATGAGTATTTGAAGGAAAGAAATGAACTTTCATTTCCAAAATATTTCAGCAAAAAGAATACCGTTAGGGAGGGAGGATTCTGGTATGTAGGCGAAAAACGTTTGATTGGATCATTAGAACTAGGGTTAGAATGTTTTCGAGTTACTATCTGTATCCACATAGTGCAAATGAAGTTGGATGGAGAGTTGGTCGGATAGGGCTCGATAAATACTCTCAGTAGTGGTGAAATAGTGAATAACTGCAAACTGGACAAAATATATTTTCATCTAATAAAAATAAAATTTCGAACAAAATTTTTTGTCCAGTTTGCAGTTAGAAAATGCAGATGAAGCTCTAATTAGAACTAATTTAATGAACTCCTAGTGATTTATTGAGATATATCATTTTAGAAAATGGTGGATAAATACCTTTTTTTTTTGTTTCGAATAGGATTTAGCTTATTTATCGAGTCCTGTGTATAATATAAAGCCTTATCACAATGTTTTGGTACCATAATGTCAGCGCACCACAAGAAATGTTCACGATGACGACTGTTTCTCTTTCTAGGACTTTTCTGTAGACCACTTTTCATCAGGTTTTCGAGTTCGACGATCTTTGGAGAGCAGGCAGGTGGGGAATTTTTCTTTAAAATTTCTTTTGTGTGAACAAGACCATACCAATTTAGGTTTATGATCCCGAAATGGGAATAGACATATGCCTTACTCTTTCCCAGAAGTCTTCAAAATCAACAGTAGCCATGAATTCAATTATCGGTGACAATTAAGAATGTAGGTCGGTTGCCTGCCAATTTCTAACAGTTAATTAGCATTAAAATAATTCGGCTTATTTTCTTCGAGAATAAAAACAAAGTGTTGCAGGATTTATTTATTTATTAATCCAAAACATGAGAGAGGTTAGAGGTTGCAGAACACACAGTACACAAGTGTAAGGGCTCATATGGATAACAGGTTAAAATAGAAAAAGAACTTATCGTTTTCTTTTTCACAGCAGCAGTTGTAGTATTTGGGGAAGCTTCACTTGCGTAAAGCTATTTCAGAGAACAAATATAATTGGAATGAAACAGGAGGAGAAGGGCGTTTGCAGCTGGCTGCGCTTTTACAGGTTTAGAGAAAAGTCTATGAATGATGAAAGACACGGAAGTCACATTAATAGAACAACATCCATGGATACATAGAGTGAAGATGCAATTGGAAGAAACACAATGTTTATAAAAATACGGATGAGATGCTTGAGCCCGTTTAGCGAGAGCTGCCGAAACCGGATTTCCCCTCTTATGAACTGCATCAAACATTTCTTCGGAGGGATTTGGTGATTCACCAAATGCTTCACCCTAAATATGAGTAATACTTTAAGGTTGGATAGATTTCGATTTTATGGAAGGGCTGTATAGGTAAAAAGAGCAGGCAAGAACACTGGCCAATTAATCGCACGCATTTTTAGAAGTCAGTATTTATCTCGAGTTGAGACATAACTTCTTGGCCGTCATGAAAGAATAATTATTGCTTTTCTTTTCCCGATACCACCTCTTCCGTCTTCCAAACGCTTTCAATTTTTCTTTTATTTATTTTATGGTAATCCTATATGCGAAGCTTAATACATTGCATTGTTAGCATAAGTTGCATGAACTTTTTTTCAAATCATTTTTGGCTAGGACTAATTTACCTTGAAGAAGACATTTTTTTCCACAGAAGAAGTTAATTTTTGTTTTTAAATCCTCATTTCAATAAAACTGACAATAAATCACATAACCGGTGGATAAAAACATACACCATTAGTTAAATCAGGAATATCGCCATCTAGCACACTGGAAATACTTTCAGCAGTGCAATGGCGAGTTGTGGAAACTGTTTATGATGCAAAACAGGACTAAAAGAATGCAGCCCACTCTCTTTAGGAAATGAAAGGCATTAGAATATTTATATTACTTATTTATTACTAACACCACGTATAAGCTTATAGGCTTAAAAAAGGAATTTAAATAAATGTTTCAAGAAAAACATGATGAATTTTCTGTGGTACAAAAAGTTGCCTGAATTGCCTGAAAATTCTTTATTTTCATAATGGCTTGTATGCTGCCAGTTCTCGCGAAACAAAATGCGAAAATTCTGATAAATATAAAAAAAAAATCAGGATAGTTTTCCACTAACAATTTCTATATTTAGCGAAGACGAACGATTACGTAATGGATGTATTTTTCAGGGGCGAATGCTAGTCTTGAAATTCACGCTTGCTCTTGTTATCATTCAGGGAGTGGGAGGTGTGATTAAAGTCTGATTAGCGGAATAATGAATTACTGACCATTTAAAACTATGTATTTAGAAATTTATGTACATTTAATCATACAAATACAACATTTATTTTACAAATGATATTCTATCTTTTTCAATTTAGCTACTTGAATACAAATTCTACCCTACGGTTCTTCTTTATGGACTGGTCAATAACACTGTCATAAAAAATTGGTTGTAACTTAATTTTCCCAAGCAACACGCACACTTGTAAAGGCTGGCTGAAACTCACTAGCTGGGCTACGTTGACTGCGTATGGCCTGTGTTTAAGCAACAGAGTGAGACGACGTAAAATGGCTATGCGCGCGCATGAAATCACAGTGTTGCTGCGAGGACCGGGAAGCTCCCACAACCGAACAATCCAAGGTAGCTCTGACTAGACTAGCAAGCATCGGCCTTCGATACACAACGCAAAGCTCAATTACTGCCGCGCAAGCTTAAGATGATGTCTTCTGTCTACAAAAATAAAAGCCTAAATGGAATGCTTATAAATGTATGCAATTATTAACAA
Source organism: Typopeltis vanoorti (assembly GCF_054136105.1). Taxonomy (NCBI): domain Eukaryota; kingdom Metazoa; phylum Arthropoda; class Arachnida; order Uropygi; family Thelyphonidae; genus Typopeltis; species Typopeltis vanoorti. The sequence continues at coordinate 19,280,983 of NC_143552.1, read as the reverse complement.
ATAAATATTACTTCTTTCTCAATTAATGAGCTTGCGCAGCAAGCATGGAGAATTCGCCACACTGGTATTTTTATCCCCGCGTTTTTTTTTTTTTTTTTCTTCCGGAGTACAAGAAAACTATATTCACACATTCAGAATGATACGAAACAAAACATCGAGAGCAATTCGCAAGACTGATCAAGCAACTAAGAATTACAGTTATATAATATTATATAAATTAATAAAGGTTAACCGTTTGTGTGTGCAGGTGCACACTGTGCAGTGTTGAAAGCGACTGGAGTTTTCAACAAGAACCAGGCATAATTTACTGATATTTCATGAACTTAGTTAACTAAGAATGCACATTTGGTTTTTATCGGAACAAGTTTCAAAATTATCTTGTTGCAGATGGAGGCGAAAGAGATTGTCCTTCTTCAAAGAAATGGGAATCCCTGGGCCGGAACCAAGCTTTTTCTTTGGAAATATGCTCGAAATGAATAGAAAGGTTAGTAATATTATAAATATTTGCAGTTCTTTTAAATAAAATTATGAATGAGTAATTTACTCTTTATATTAGAAAAGTCACTGCAAAGATACTCCTGATCCTGAGTTACGAATCAAGCTAATTTCATATCACTCGAGTGAATGAAATTCTATCGATTGCATTTCTACAGTAGTGTTCTAATTGAGCCTAAATAGAGGAATATTTAACATTTTTCTATATTCAACTCAAATGGTTTCTACAAATATCAATAAACTCCATATGAGCGGGGATTTTGAATAAGTTTGTAATTTAATGATCACTAAAAATTACTGCTTGATAACTGCGATGACGCTAAAATGAAGAATTTAAGTTCGCTGCGCCCCCTATGCTTTTCTGCAGTTGGAGTTCTGAGATTGTTGATCAGTAATAATTTGAAGATTATCCTATGCTTCTAAATATTGTCATGATCATCACAGTTTACACTTCTGTGTACATCCACCCATGAAGGTATATTCATGGGTAGATGTAAGTCAAATTCGTCGGAACGGGATCGGCAGTCTTCATTCCCATGTTTGTTAATTGCGTGTGTTCTCCAGGCCGATTTCGATTTTATGAAGATGAAAAATTCTACCATCGCTGCATGAGACTGGCTAATTGACTTTCAGACTTATTAAGGTTCCTCCAATTAAGGAAAGGGGGGGGGTATTGGACCAAGATCTTTTCAATAAAAAGACAAGTCATGAGTAAGCTACATGTATGATATTCTATGAATTATATTTTATTTTTAAGTGAGTTAATTACCTCATATTGAAGGAAACTCGGGGATAATATATATATATCTATATATATATATATATATATATATATAAATTTTGTATTACTGATTAAGCCGAAAGAGGTACAAAGCAGAGCACTCTCTTTTTTTCAGTTTATTTTAAAAACATGACTACTTTTCTCATATTCTTGACGACTTAATCTTCGACAATATACACAAAACAAAAGAGCTACAGAAACATACAATGAATTAAATACAGCAACTCTCATTGTTCTTTATGAGAGTAAGTTCGTGTATTTCGAACTTACTCCAGACTTGTTGGTAATGTCGAGAGCATATGGTTGTCTCGTTGGCCACTGATAAATTGTAATTAAATAAGAGTGAATAAATCGCAGCTGAGATTTATATTCAGTTGAGTGGTGTCATTTCCGTAGATTCTCATATCCTTCTTTAAATCTCATTAAAACATCCATGAAAGATCTGTGAAGTGTCCAATTTACTACATATCTAGGAGACTGGCTATCGTTAGCAGCTGTAATTTAGCACATGACTGGATACAGCTGAGATCCTGGATCATCTATGTGTGATGTCTCTAAAGTTGCTTCTTTATAAGTTGTTCTGTAGAGTTTTTGTTTGTCTGTAATATTAGTAATGGCAATCATACGAAAGCCGTAAACATTTCGATGCTTCAGACCGCCTTGACTGGCCTCATTAGACGAGGTTAGCTTAAATGTGAGAACGTACTTCGAATTTGTACGCCTTGAGAATTTTCTCTAATGAGCCTAATGTACGAATAAGAACCATCTCCGTTTATCTCGCTGTTATCAATTTCACGGTGTCTTTGTAGACGGGACACAAGTCACGCAATAGTTATTTTATCACGGCTATTCTTCTAGAATATTGCCGAAAAACCTGAGTTCTTCATCATGATAAATGAGAATGTGAGCTCGAGCTCCTAATGTTGTTATGATTCCTATTTCTATGCCGCATAACTGTCACTATCATTGCTCTCGATTTTAAGTCCGAGATCTATTGTTTAAAGCATAGTTCCCAAAGTGGGCGGTACCTTCCCCCCCTAGTGGGCGCTGAAGCCTTCGGGGGGGGGGCTATAGTGGGATCAGAAGCATTTGGGGGCGTTCAGGGGGTCTAGGGCTCGGTGGCTCTTTATAGAAGAAATTAATAATATATATTTAAAAATTAATTATTTTCGTGATTTTGCGATTAGATAATCATTTAAAATTTAAGCATTGCATTTTAATTAATCTTATGCCCGTCTTACACGATCACATTTTTTATCAATTTTATATTTCAATTATTTAATCATTTGAAAATTTACCATGTCAGATAGAAATACATGTCAATTTTCTATGTCAACGAGAAAATAGAGCATGTATGTGTGTGTGTGTAATAGGTTTGTTTACAGTAGCAAATATATTCGTTATATTTCATTTCAAAATAAATATATATGAAATATATAAAACCACGTTTCTAATTGATTTGTACAAAAATAAACCCAATTTTATATAATTTAATATTACGAGTAAAAATAATAATGGCAAGAAAGAAATAAAATCGTAAATTTTAGTTAGCCTAGTTAGTACTAACTTATATTGCTAACTAGAGGGAAAAAACAAAGCAAATATTATTCGAAACTTATTATACTGTTTTCTGTAGTTATGCTTTGCAGGTTTGTTTATATCTTGTGTAATTATTTTATTTATTAATTATTATTTATAATTATTCGAACAAAATGCGCTTGCGTGCAAAATAAAAAATTGAACGTGACATACAGGATATTTTAACTTCTATTTTTTATACACTTAAAAAATGTATTCATTTTTTGCTATTGTAAAAATTGATCGTGCCAAACAGGCTTTAGTCTATCCACGAAGCAGACGAGTCTTAGCTAGTAGTATGTCGGTCAATTATTACGTAGGTAATTCACTCAATTCAGCATGTTTTGACAGGAATATGGGTGCTTGCAGTGACTTGTTCAAAGTACGAGTACGATGGTATCGCAAACAAGTCAATGCATGCAAGTCGATTCGGGATAGATTTCAAATCTATAAATACCATTGGTTTAGGAATAAGTTTCATTATTTTTTGTGTGCTTTGCCAACAATCGTCAGTCGAGAGTGTGATAGATAAGTGGAGTCATACAAAGTGTAAATTAAATCTTTTATTTTGTGAATATTTTTGCAAATTTTATTACTTCATTATTCTGAATATAAGAAGAAATGTTGACAGTACAGTTTTGAGTATTTGAAATATGGTTTTATTCAGTCTCCTACGAACTAATTATTACCCATGTGCTTGATTTGCCAAAAAGTGTTTTCAAATGAAGCAATGAAGCCTTCTAAGGCTACAAGAGTATTTGACTAAAATGCATGCTGACAAAAAGGATAAAGATTTGTCCTATTTTCAAGTACTAGAAAAAAAAATATTTTAAACGTCTAACTATATCAGAACTTTTTACGTCGTCCACTAAACAAGATAATGACGGATTACAAGCTTCTTATAATATTTCATTATTAATCGCAAAAGCGGGAAAACCACACACAGTTGGTGAGGAATTAATCTTGCCGGCAGTAAAAGAAGTAATAAACACTGTGCTTCATAAGCCAGCGTCAGATATCATCAGGAAAATTCCTTTGAGCAATAATTCAGTGCAAAGAAGAATCGATGAAATGGCTGAAGACGTTGAAAAATCATTGTGCGATTATTTTAAGACATGCCAATTTTCCATTCAACTCGATGAATCAACCTCCCAAATAATGAACCACTACTCTTATCATACGTACGATTCATAAAAGAAGAAAAAGTTTGTCAAGAATTATTATTTGCTAAAAACTTGGAAGCGGATACAAAGGGAGAATCTGAATAAGTTTTTTCAAGAGAAAGACATTCCTATTCGTAATATTTTGTCTGCTGCTACTGATGGTGCTCCAGCAATGACAGGGCGCCACAAGGGTTTCATAGCGTATTTGAAACAAGCAGTACCAAATGTACTCGCTATATATTGTGTTCTTCATTGTCAACATTTCGTTGCGAAAAATTTAAGTGAACGCCTGCACACGTCGCTCCATTAAGCTATTAGAGTAGTCAACAAGATTAGAAGCAATTCATTGAGTGACAGATTGTTTAGCCAGCTTTGTAGTGAAAACGATGAAGATTTCAATCGTTTGCGGCTTCACACAGAAGTTCGCTGACTTTCAAAAGGTATTTGTCTGAATCGATTTTACAATTTGTTTGATTCAGTACTAGAGTTCCTAGAAAACAGAGACGACGGATTGCGGGCGAACCTGATTACATCCAAAAATGACATCGCTTATTTGACAGACCTCTATAAAATATTTAATGAAGTCAATCTACAACTACAAGGTGATGAATTGAATTAAAACAAAAAACGTTATTGCCGCTTTTGTAGGGAAACTTCTTCTGTTCAAGCGGAATATGGGCCGAGGGGAATATAGCTACTTTTCAAATTTATCAGCAGTGTCTCTCAAAAAAGGAAGATTTACTTGCATACTGCCAACACTTGGAGGTTCTCCATGCTGATTTAAATGAGCGATTCAAGGATATTCTAAACATGAATATACGAAATTGGGTTCTAGATCCTTTCTCGCATGTAAGCACAGCAGGATCATCAAATTTAGAAGTGGAACTCATAGAACTCACAACAAATGAAGAACTAAAAATAAAAATTCAAAACTGGATACCAAGAGTTTTGGCTTCAAAAATCAATACCGACACTGTACCCTGGATTATGGGAAATAGTGCAGAAAATTTTAATTGCATTCCCATCTTCTTATTTGGTCGTGGGTTTAGTGCTGTAGTGAACTTACTATCTAAGAAAAGGAACCGATTCCATATAACTGAGCGTGGCGATTTACGACTGTTTTAACAAAAGTTGAACCCGATATTAACAAACTTTTAAAAATGCACCAGGCTCATCCTTCACATTAACTTGTTATTTTTGCTTTGTATTTTTACTTTATAAGTTAGAAATAAACAATTTTGCAATATATTTAATGGTATTTTAATTATTACAATAAGATTCTTACTAATGCAATGCAATCTCTTAATTGTATTCCATATTTTCATATTTAAACCATTGTATGAAACTGTGCATAATGTTTTACATTTTACAATCTTTACATATGGGTTTAAACATTCATCTTGAACACAGCAATAACTGTGTTCAAGATGAAGCACACATTGGCCACTTCTTTTTAAAAATTTAAGCAGTAATGTATCATTAGTGGCTATTTACGTCAAAAATATCAAACGGCTTGAACGCGGAAAACTTATAATGGGGGGGGGGCGTTACAAAATTTATGTCTTGCAAAGTGGGCAGTGGCCCGAAAAAGTTTGGGAACCTATGGTTTAAAGTAATGTGTGTGTGTGTCTAATAAATTTCAACGCTGAAAGCAAATTCGACGAAAAAAAGCTATATCACTTATCCAAACCAAGCAACTCTTATGTCCTTTATCGTACAGATAATGGTGGACAGTTCCACAAAGCCACTCGAAAATGAACACAACTCAGTGGTTGAGAATAGCTCGATAATACCATCAAAGACAAAGGGAATGTATTTGTCCTTTCTTTAAATCATGGATGAATTAGCCAAGCTTAGCAGATATGCAAGATTTTTTCCCAGAAAATTTTCGTCTTCTAGTAAACAGAAGTAAAACACTATGTTACTGTTTTATAGACGTAAAATACTAACACTTTCCACAAGGCTACGATAGCGATCAATGGGAATTTTGAACCATTCATCCTGTGAGCGTATACAGGATGAATTCCACAACAGTCCAGGACCTCATATATATATGAGGTCCTGGACTGTTGTGGAACGGACGTCCCTTAAACCGAACCGATGCTCCAATTCATCCCATAAATGTTCAATAGGGCCGATATCAGGGCTCTGTGGAGACCAGTCAAGTGTGGTGACGTTCACGTCCACAAATCACGCAAATTACAGCATCAGCCTTATGACACGGCGCACTGTCTTGCTGAGAGATACAATGGTCAGTTCCGTAGCTTCCACCTCAGCATGGTATCACTGATAGCTAATCTGGGATGGTCCAATTTGCCGAACAGATAGGACGAGCAATATGGTATCCTATCACTACGCCTCTTTCAAATTCCGTCAGTTCTCTTCTCACAGCCATTTCGCTCGGACACAGTCGCACTGACTTGGGTATATCATATTCCTCTAATTTATACCGGCTACAAGTACTTGACTACATGTCACGATATGCCTTGCAAATGGACATCCCCTTGGGCAAGGTACATCGGGATGTCCATGGGCATTACAAATAATGATTGATTAGTATACTTCATTGCCCATGGCAATGAAATATACTAATCAATCATTATTTATAATAAGTAATTTTCAGAACTGTTATTGTGATTTTAACAAAGAAAACATCAATTATACGTTTTTTTTTTTTTTTTGCAGGGACCAATTGAATGTCAAAAGGAATGGATAAATCGCTATGGTCGAGTTTTGGGGTAGGTGCACAGATGCAACTTATTTATTAGCATTGGTATTAATTAGCTGATAATTTAAATTGTTACATTAATTATAAATTCATCTGTTATGAAACATGTCGCAATAGCAATAGCTTGTAACCAGATAGGTATCTACTTTAATTTTATTTATTTATTTTTTTTAAATAATCCTTCCATGCTTAGTTACATGTACAAACATAATCGAGATCATGCTTCTCAGTGTACAGGTACGGAATAAAAACCGCAAGCATAATGACTGTAAGAAAATTGGCGTTCGTTGTTTTAAACAAATTTATAATGAATTTTAAAATTTATTTTATGATAACCATAAAACCAATTTTGTTACAGGTAAAATGACAAAAGTACACTTTATTTATTATTATATTTTGTTAACAAGAAGTTCGGGGTGGGTTTGCAATTATGGCAAGGGGTCACGGAGACTTGTTTATATGGATGCCAGCTGCAAGCGTACTCACACTGAGTTTAATACTTTAAATGAGGGACAAAGTTCTGATTCCAAACATCTGAAATTTAAGAAGTTCCAAAGATTGGACATGTATTTATTATTTCTGAATAACGACGCCATTTTAAATAACCACAAGATCGAAAGCATCTTATTAGCATTGAATCAGAATCAGTTTACCAGATTCTGATTCAATGTATTTTTCTGATTCTGGTAAACTGATTTTAACACGTGGTGCATGGGACAGGGGCTTCCCTTGCAGCATTATCCGCACTTCATTCTGGATATACATTAATAGAGTAGAGACCGACCGGCAGTGTCAACATTATACACCTAGTCTCTCCCACTGCATATCTCAATTACAAAGATTACTTAATCTGTTAGATCCGAAATGATTGCACGCGCATGCACTGCAGATAAACGAGCTATTCGTAGTAATGGCGCATTACTCTCGAGCATTACAACTGGAATATTATGCTATATTTCAACGAAAATTTCTTTATTTGTAGAAAATGTTTCTTCCTATCGTTTTTATTTATTCATTCATTTTTGTGTGAATTCTTCCTAGGAAATATTGCAATCCTATTGTACATTATTGCTATAAGCAGAGAGTTCTGAGAACCAAACATGAAACGTTTCAGGTCTCAATTCAGAGCTCCAATAGGAAGGTGGTCTCAGGCGGAGGAAATTCATCTAACACTTTATATCATATTTATCATCCAAGTGTGATAAAAGAAATTTCCTTTTTTCAGAATCCTTTTATTTTGAGGCTATAATATGCTGGCTTAATGTCAATCATGATAGTACAGTACAAGAACGTATTTTAGGTTTATTTGAAGTGAATATGTTAAAATGTGTTAACAGGTATTTTCAATGCGGACAGATAAAAGACATAAACATGTTTCTCCGTTCTTTATCCATAGTGTTTTCACGCTTCCTTTAGTGAGGAAGCAGGAATAGATATTTCACGCTATAACCATCGACCTTTTCAAGCATAAAAATTTCTGGTTGGGAGTTTTAGTAGAAGTCTAATTAACTGAAAGACAGCAAAGAAAGTCAGTTTGCACGCACACACATATATACAGGTGACAATTTAATTCTGGAACGGCCGCATAGTGTTGCCCGTGTGGCGATTTGGTTGGAGTCACATGAGAAATCGTATTTGTACATCTTTTAACTAACGCGTGCGTAAATCTCAAGCCAATAGAGCCATTTGCTAGCTGGCTATTGCAGAAACAATAGAGATCTGCGTGTAACTTTCGGAGTAAAAATGTGCGATCGAAATTTGGAGCAGTGTGTTAACATCAAATTTTGCGGGAAAAATCGGCAAAACTGCTACTGAAAAATTGGAGCTGTTGAAAGTGACATATGGTGCGGATGCTCTGAAAAAGTAAAGTGTCTTTGAGTGGCATAAGAATTTTTCAAAGGTGGGCGAGAGAAGATGTGAACGACGACCCCAGAAGTGAGCAGCCCAAAACAAAAATGACAGTCGCAAATGTGAACAGAGTGCAAGATTTGGTACGGTCTGACAGACGGTTAAGTATGCGATTAATGGCTGATGAATTACAAATGAATCGAGACAGGAGAAAAAGACCTGATGTGGCCTGACAAGTGGACCATCAATCACGACAATGCGCCAAGCCATAGTGCGCTCATTCTGAGAGAGTTTCTGGACAAAAAATCAATTACCGAATTAGGTCATCCTGTGATTTCTGGCTGTTGCCAAAATTAAAGACTGCCCCAAAAGGACGAAGATTTTCTGACATCGCTGATATCCAGCATAATGTGATAAAGAAACTCAAGGACATTCCAGAAAAATAGTTCCACGACTGTTTCCAAAAATGGGAACACTGTCTAAATGATTGTATAAATGCACAAGGGGACTACTTCGAAGATGTAGTAGTCAGTAATGTATAGCTCCGAAAACTTAGGTTTTTTTCACAGGTGTGCACATTAAGGGAATTGTCACAACTCGTGTGTGTGTGTGTGTGTATATATATATATATATATATATATATATCAATCCCACTATCCAAGAATACTCTGCCTGCAGAATTTTTGAAATGACCCTTGTAATACCATGAATTGGCTAACTAAAATTATCGCTAAATTAAAGGTTTCATGAAATGAAGTTAAATGAAATAAAAATTAAATCACAAAACACGATGCTATCGGAACCTGGATATGAAAAATTATCTAAACAGAAAGCATACCCTCTAAGAACTTAGAATCGTTTTGTTCCATCTAATCGCGCTTTCGGAAATAAAAGACGTTACAAAATGATATAAGAGGATTTGTTCATCCGTCTATCTCACAAACAATGAGATAACGTTACTGCCCTAATGACGTATTCCTTAAAAAATAAATAAGAATTACTATTAAGGTATTCCTGAGAAAGCGAAAAATATGCGATTATGCATTGCTTTGATATATTAGTATTGTTAAATATAACAACAAAAATAACCCTGAAAGTTGATTGTTTTTTAGGTATTATTTTGGAATGAATCCGATTCTCCTTGTCACAGATCCTGAGTTACTTAAGAAGATACAAGTTCGGGATTTTCATAACTTTATTAACCGTCCAGTAAGTTGGTATATGTTTTATTTATTTTCTACTTATACTCTCCATAGAATATGAAAGCAAAACTTCATAACATGTAAACTCGCAAAAATCTGTTGTGCAGTCTTACAATGTAACTATTTAACTTTTATGTATTAATATATTTCATTTGCTCATGTTTCTCCAGAAGTAATTTTGCATATATTTACTAAGCTATATATATATTCTTGATCTTCTACTGTCCGTGCGGTTAGCTTTGCGCTTCGCAACAATATGCCTGGGGAAGGAGTGTCCCATGTTCGATTCCCGTCGTAGACGTGAGGAATTTGAAGATCTTCCTCAGACATAGTCAAGTTAGCCGGTCTTGAGCACATCCCGCAAGCAGGCAAACCGGCCCCGTGAACATACGCCTCTACAGTCAAAAATATATTCACCCCCCCCCCCCTAGCGGCAGACCACGCGACAGGTCGGTTGGGAGTAGTATATACTAACAAGAAGTCGCATCTAAGTAACATGCGGACCCTGCATAGGAAGCGGGAATAACGCGTAGTAGAAGAAGATTCTTGATCTTCTACTAGGTTGAAATGATACATTTTAAAGAATATAATAAAGAATAAATTTTAAATGACTTTAAACCGAGATAAAATATTAAATTTTAATGATACAACTAGTTTCAGCCTTCTTCAGGTAGCCACTAAAGGTAGAACACAGTAATAAAAAATTCAAGTTACAAAAAACTGAGAATTACAGGCAAAAAATGCAATACATAATTGACACAAAAACGTATTTTTCAAGTCGTTCTATCTAACGCGCTATTGTTTGCATGCGTGCTTGCAGGTTCTTGAGCCCCGGTATTGAACAACTGCAGTATGGCTATCAGGGATATTATAACTTAAATTGCTGTTCAAATGTTCAGGATTAAGGAGGATTTCTCTGGACTCCATGATTTTTCTTTCAAACTCATCACTACAGCGAAAAATGTTTTCGGATTTATCCCAGCCAACTGAGTGACTCTGTAAATCGTCATGAGGGTTATTAGAGAAAAGAACATGACTGGATAGCGCAGATGCATGTGATCTTTTATAGGAGATGTCTCTCTTATGCTCCTCAATACGTATTGAGGAGCATAAGAGAGGCATCCTTTCATTATCTCTCTTTCTAATGTTCTTTCATTCCCATCACTTCCACTCTCTCCGTTGCTCCCACATTCACCTGACTCTTTCTCCGAACCATTCTTTTACTTATCACATCACTAAGCTATTCTTAAGAGTGCTAATATTTCTATTCATTGTCCTTAATTCAGCTCTCGCGCATTCCGCTTCCATTCTGACTTCATCTATTTCTCTTTCGAGGTGTTGCAATTGAGATATTGAAGGACCAGAAATAAAAGATAGGTCATTTTCACACGGACAGTAGATCCGCAGCAACGTGAGTTTGACATTTAGCACTACCAGTATTAGACGGATGAATAACTGAAGCAACACTCTGCACCAGTCTAGCCAGTGGAACTGAAATTAGAACTGATTGGCTATTGAGTGTGAAGACCTGCATCGGACTCCTTCCAAATGCCTTTTAGTGGCGCCTCGAAGTTAGGTTTCTGTTTAGCTAACCAATTATCACTTGAATTACGGATGGCAGGCGCTCCAAATACTCCCATATAATTTACATTTGAATGAGGAAGGAAAACTTAAGTTAACGGAGAGTAACGTGATGAAAACTGTAATCTTCCTTCTCTCGTGAGCGGCACTGCCACCTCATTAATATCCTGGAGCACCCCTGTTGTGATCAGATCTATGGGTCTTACCTTCACTTCTTTCTTTATACATTTTTAGTCGCGAGGAAATCTTTTCCTAGGCCTTCCTCTTTTACGTCTTCCTAACGGTGGCAACTCTGCACCAAATTCTTTTGTTGCATTCTAGTAAGAGGCAAGAACCGTCTGAAGATGATAGCCTGATTCCACCTGAAGATAAAAGCGAGTGTCGATCAATCTAGTACAGGTAATTCCAGACATGTTATTTGTAACTTGATGTGAAGCAACAGGCAAAAAATGCAATACATAACTTGATGTGAAACTTGCAGTCCGCTGAATTACTTCCTCCTTTATATCCAAATCGCCCCGTTCTTCACCCGTCACATCTTCTAAACCTTTCATCCTCAGAGGGTTAGGTGCTGTCAGGAATGCAGTAAGCTGGTCCTGTGAAATCTTTACCTGTCCACTGTACATGGAAGCTAATAATTGTTTTCAAATCAGTGTATTTCATGTTGTTAAGAATAACAGTAGAATGTTAACAAGAATATTCTATAAATAAGCTCTGAAAGAAGGGACTACATGCAGACAGGACCATTATGTGACTATTTAAACTCAATCCCTCACACGTTAATGTCATATCTACCAGGACTTCATTTGAAAGTAACGGACAAAACGCGGCTATGTGCGGCTGGTAATTGTTCCACTTAAAACATATTTGCCCAGTTTCCATCTTTTAGATTAAACATCAAACACCAATCTCACTACAAACTACTCAACTGACCAAAAACAGTTGTAAATATTCAATATCTAACACAGTTATATAAATCATAACTGAAGTAATTTTAATGTAATCAGACAAGCAAGCAAATAATTGTTTTCTGAATAATATATACACCTTCAGTCTTATTAGAAGAGATTTCCTTTGATGCGACATATTTTTCAACACTATGTAATGAAGAAAATTAGGCTTAACTTTCCCAGCAACTAGAGTAATGCAATTAACGAATTATCAATTGCTTAAAACACTTTGCAGGTATTGCCAGAATGCTTCATCAAACATCATTACATGAATTATATAAAAACAAACAAAAATTATCTGACAAAACAGCTGACACCCACTACACATGCTGTCACAATGTGCGCGCGCACACACACACACTGATATGCAGTAGGATTATATATATTATATACAGATTCATATATGAAGTAGGGATATATGTTATATATACAAAAATCACCTTAGAATATTATAATCTGCATTTTCCCCAGTGTGTGTGTGTGTGTACACACACACACACACACACACACACATTGATATGCAGTAGGATGCATATGATAATGCAATTTTTCTTTCTAATTTACTATTTTTCTTTTTAAACTTTCTGAGTGCATGCGCTTCGAGATCCCAGTAACGAGTCTTGTGCTCTATTAGCTAAGTTAATTTATGGCTGTGTTAACGACTAAGTTTACAGATTCACTCGGGTACATAATAGGGTAGTATTTATGTTTTCACTCTGATTTCTGCAATATATATTATATGGTTTACATTTCTTTACGAGTACTATAAGTTCAAATGTCTGTAAATTACGCTAATATTAACAATCAATATAATTTCTAATTTTATAAACACCTCTACTTAGCCCTACCAGATACTAAACCAGGCGTCTTCATAACTATAATTAATTCGGACGAATAACAATTTGCATCACATGAAAATATCTACTTACATTACTTCAGGAGCTAAAATATATATGCACAAACAGGAATACTTTTCTTACACTTGTCACATATATCACCACATCATAGAATAGCTATTTACAAAATTTCACTATAATCATTACCTCCACACCAACAAAATTCACTTTAAAACATCACAATCTGCAATTTCTCTTCAAATGACAGTCAGCGCCACAATGGCTTTCCAAATACGACACTGTTATTTCAAAAAATAAAATAAAAAATAAATAAATAAATTCAGCACTTAAATAATTGTTGAACTATATTTTAATTAAAAAATAAATAATTAAAAATACACACGAAGAGGTCGTTTTTTATTTTTTTTTTTCACTTTTAGGTAACTTTAAAAAAAAAATCCAATAAACACCCCAATTTACTACTTCTAGAATTAAAGCAACAAAACTTTCAATCAGAATTAGAACAGCAGCGATTGGAAAAACGATGGCATACTGCGCTCTTCGACTAGAAAAGGCCTAAGTTCGATTTTCGTTGTTGAGAGAAGAATCTTTATACGGACTTTTTCATTTGAAAGTTAGTTAGTCGATTCTATACGAAGGTAGCAAGATTTTTTTCCTCCCTCAAACTCGTTTTTTTTTTTTTTTTTAATCCCGCGTATAGGCAAATCGGCCTTTAAAACACATGCAATTTACAGACAAAAAAATACTGTTCGTGATAGTGATGATGATGATCAAAGATACAGGAGTCAAGGTTGAGATGGTTTGGTGATGTGACGAGGAGGGAGGACGAGTATATGAGAAGAAATGGATGTGCAGGGGAGGAGGAAGCGCAGGCAGCTAAAGAAGAGATGGAGGGAGCTGGTGGAGGAAGACTTGAGGATGAAGAACTTGGATATGGCTGCAACCCAAGACAGTAGGATGTGGAGCGAGACTCGTTAAAAACAGCTACCCTACTTTGGTGGCATAAGCTGCAGAAAAAAAGAAGTGGTGGTGATGATAATTATATTTAGTAGGAGAATTAATTGGCTGGGGTAGATGTGTATAGATGAGTGGAGTAAACTGCCATCCTGCGATGAGCCCTTGGATTCCATGGAAGTATCACTTAATAATAATAATAATAATTATTATTATTATTATTATTATTATTATTTTACTGAGTTATTTAGCACCTATTGGGATGACACAGAAGATATCGAAACAAAGCAAGTCGCATTGTTAGCTTCCTTTTTTATTCTTGCTGTCTAATCTGTAATTACTTATCACGTTGTTTCCGCAGGACATGATAAATAAATAAATACAAAGTGTAGCTGAGTGGAAGTGGTAGTTGCATCCTTGCACTATGCCGTCCAAAGATAAACTAAGTTCCAGTGTAATCGCCAATAACAGGAACTTTTACTAATCCTTTCTTCGACCGAAACTCAAGAAAATCGGCCATACAGTGGACATTATTACAGACAGCATCACACCTGTTAGGGTTAGATACCAAGAGATGGCAGCACTTGTTGTCCGTCTCTTCATCAGTACCGCCCATAATTAGTGATGGAGGATCAGTTATCTCTGATTAGCTACCAGTGGAGATTGAACTGCCCCCTAAGTCTCCCAAAGCTAGATAGGGTTTAAAGACTTCGCCTATTCCGTATAAGGGAATAAAAGGTGTTAGCTGATTTTCATTGATTTAAAGTTAGAAAAACTTTAAATAGTATTTATCAGATATGCTTTTTCATGCCACATGAAAGCATATCTAATAATATTTGGAATGGTCATAGAGTATTCGATTACATTTTATTGCTATATTATGAAGCCTAATTAACCTGATACGAATCGATTAATTTTTGTATATTTTTAACCTTATAATTAAGTAAACATGTTTATTCTACCTTTTATAGACCTCTACCGCTTCAGGTATTTTCCGTAAAATGTTGATTGGTCTTCGCTACAAACGATGGAAGGAAGTGAGAAGCATATTGACTCCATCGTTTACAGCAAGTAAAATGAAACTGGTATGTGTACAAAGTACTTAATATCCCAATCACTTTGATCATATTACTTATTACTGATTTCGAATCTTTGTTGGTTAATAGTGTAAATTAAAATTTTCTAATGCATCTTGGAAATATCATTATTGTTGTTGACACCCATTGAACAGAAAGACATTGAATCTGTTTATTTCAAAAAAAAAAAAAAAAAAAAAAAAAAAAAAATTAAACAGAACGTTTGCCACAAAAGAGAGGTAGTATGTATTTAAGTATGTATTTAGGGTCACACCACGACCATACCACAATTCTTTAAAAAGTCGCAAGACACAAATCCAATTCAAACAAAATCCTTAGATCTGAATAGGTTGTCACATTAAAAGGAACATTATCTGCATCATAAGAAAGGAAAACTTACCAATCCATATAAACGCTGACCTTCTATGCAAATTAATGACCTTGGAATATTACAGCTGCCATATCCTGAATTCCATATTCCGAAATCCTGTTCTCCACATCAACGTCAGAAGCACCCAAAATTGTTGATTATCCATCAAGTTTATGTGAATAATCATATAGATATGTTGATTTTCAGTATTAACAGAGGTATTCACAACAAATGAAGAAGTAAGTCATCAAATGCCAAACTTTCATACACACGCACTGTATTCAGCAAGCAAAAATCGACAATAACAGAACATGCAGAAAGCCTATGTATTGAAGTAAACAATAGCAAAAATAAGAACTCTTTATATTAAATGCTTTCGACAGACCATTTAAATGAATAAATTCCTAAAATTGCATGAATTAAATATGTGGATTTCTACTGCAAAAGCAGGGGCAGTAGAATACCTGACAGTAATAGCTGACATAAACATAAATATAAGAATACAAATAATACACAGCGCAATACTTAGACCTACTCTCAGTATATAATCATTCTTCATCTATATGGTCATAGACATAAAAAGACATAGTCGAAAACACAGTCAATAATAGGAAGAGGCGACTACTATCTAAATATACATAGATGCACTTCCAAATAGCTATACTGCACCTGCCATAACATGCAAACGTGTAGATCTGTAGTGTGGCCACTAGTGACAAGATCAAGAAAAGATAAGGAATCGTGACAGGATTGGTTGTTCAGATGATGACATCATTGTGTGCATGACATCATGCGATTGGAAAGTTTGGAATTTTTCTAGGGAACATGCGGCAGTGACGTCACGTTATTTGTTTTTTCGCGTATGGCATTGTGGATGTCCTTCAGAGATAAGGAAACGTGACGTAATTAGTTACTAAGATGCTTGTGTGTAACATCATGAAGGTGGAATTTCTGGGGAACATATGTGTCAGTGACGTCACGTTGTTTGTTTTGTTTGTGTAGGCATTGTGGGTGATAAATAGTGAAAAGGAATCATGTCGTGATTGGTGGAACACTCTGAATCAAATAGGGGTAGGGTGAATGGGGGAAGTGACTTCAGTGTCCTAGATGTGTGTTGTGATCAGATGAAGATAAGTGATGCAATTTGTTAGTTGCAAATAAGTGACATTATTGTTTTGATTGGAAAAGGAAGATATATTAGTAGATAAGAATTCGTGGTGTGATTGTGGGACACTTTAACCACCTCACTGGCCATTATGGATCAAATAAGCATCATCATATGCTTCGTATCCATCATATATTTCAATGTAATATCAATGCATATTATAATTTTAATATGCACTTCACATCCATTATAAACTTGACGTCTATAGACGTCTTGGCCAGTAGCATGGTTAAACCAAATAGGGGTAGGGTGAATGGGGGAAGCAACGTCAGTGTTCTGGATGTGTGTTGTTATGAGCTGTAGGTAAGTAAATGGTTTGCATATGGCATTGTGGGATGGTTAGTGATAAGATAGAGTTTGGAATTTCACTCAGAGGCCCCAAATCTGTCAAGTACATCACATGGCATGTTTGAATCGCTTAAAGCATTGTGGGTGTTTCTAGAGATAAGGAATCATGACGTTATAAGTTTGTAAATTTCTGGGAAACATATGTCTCAGTGACATTACATGGTGTTTTGGTTTGTCTATTGAATTGTGGGTGATGTTTACAGATCAGATATCTGGAAATTTCCCAGTGTGACACACATCGTTCATTGTAGTCAAGTTTTGTCTTTGGTTTACTATTGCTGGCAGTACTAATTTTCCAATAATTCGTTTAAATTTTCCAATATTTCTTTCCTGTTAAAGACGTTAAAGACTATGGGAATTCTCAGATTAGAGTCAAGATGATGGCAGCATTTAGACTTTTCAGAATAATTAATTATATGCTGGTGTCCTCTAAATCACACACACATTCGTTTTTCTTGTCAATAGATGAGTATGGGTGTTCTTAGTTTCGAGTCGACATGGTGGCAGCATTTAGACATTTTTTGAATAATTAATCATATGTTGGTGTGTCCCCCTTCAACCACACACTTTGTTTTTCGCATGTTCATAAATCATCCGAATATTTTGATTTGTCTAAAATTTTAATATCTTAAACTTCATTACTTTTCTAATTAATGTTATCATTATTACAAAATGTTTGGTATTGGATTTTTAGTTTACAGTCAAGAGAAAAACCAAACGGCATTTAAAAAATAAAATAAATGGAGCCTCATTGGATTACAAGAAATTTTGTATGTAGTCTAGAAGTTTCTAATGATAATTTAAATTAACTTACAGTGTCTCCAGAATGGCTCTCCTGAATGCGAATAGATATTCCAAAATAGTTGAATTATAACCTTATATTCACAGCACAAGATACACATGTAAAATACGTGGGTTGAAAGAACGAAATTTCTGTAAATACTGTAACCTGAAATCTAGTTGACTATTTCTTCTTTTAGATTTCTGTCAGTTTCGAACTCTTGATTAATTTCATTCATACTTTGCCTAACGCTATGTTTTCCCATGGTTTCTGCCCAAAATGACATCATACAGTTGAAGTGGAAACGACGTTTTGTCGAGCATATGTGTGACTTCGTTTTTGGAATTCTGGGTGATAGAGTATGAATTCTGACAAATGAGACGAGTTTGTTTTTACTTTATGGGATTCACAAAACACTGTAACACACACACACACACACACTTTTTTTTCCTATCATGTTCACATTTTCTAAAATAATTAACTATTGGAATATCAGTGCTACTGGTTTTTTTCTTTCACGTTTTTCTTGTCAAAGGTTATAGTTAATTTCTTATAGGTTTCTATCTGTTATTCTCACGATTTTCATAAAAGCGACACAAACCTATGAAACTTTATTCATTTGGTCCCATCGTGGGAATTTGTTACTGTAGAAAAATTAATGCTTACATTTTTATTTTTTTAAACCAATACATATAATTCTAATAAGAATAACTGAGCAAAAAAGAAATTAATAAATAACTCATTGTCCTTCTCTGACTATGAATTTTACCTTCGATTCCATGTATGAACATTAATTTATCCTGTCTTCTCACTCCCCCAAATTTGTATTTGTGTTATCTGCATAGTATGATACCTTTTTTATTTTCTATACCAAACTTTTCAAGGGATTTAGTTATGTGATGGGTTAAAATATCTACTGTCTCTCTGTAAAATAATCAAATTCTAACAGTCGTGCTGTTAGAATTTAGTACAAGTGTTTTCTTCTAGTCTGGTGAAATAAATAAATAATTAAATTGAGTGTGAATTCAAAAAAAAAAAAATATATATATATATATATATATATATGGCCTTACTTAAATATGCATAACACATCAATGGCACCCAGTTGTTCATTTAAGTTTACACATTTTATTTCACTGCAATATTATTTACAATGTCTTTTTTTAATCTAACATTCAATAATTAAATAAAGTGAAAAGTGCATTCCATTTTAGTTCCTTACTATTATTGTAGCATTAGCAGTCATTGAGTATAATTTCCCACACTTGAGTGAAAGTTTATTCATTTCTGTTCTTGGGAACTTGTTACTGTAGTAAAATTAAGGGTTACATTTTTATTTTTTTAAAACCAATACATATATTTTTGGGCATTATGATAAGCACAGAATCTTTCAGTATGTTTCCAAAAGTATTTAAAAGTACACGTTAATGTTTTCATGTTTTTGGCATCCAATTTCATTTAAATCAAGAACAGATCTCCCTATTAACCACGCTACTGGTCAAGTAGTATATATACATCCAGTTTATCATGGATGCGAAGTAAATATTAAAATTATAATACCATCGATATTATATTGAAATATATGATGGATACGAAGCATATAAGGATGCGTATTTGATCCATAATGGCCAGTAAGGTGGTTAACTTCGTTAATGTTTTTGATTTTTCTCTTCCTTTGGCTAGCAATATTTGATATTTGCATGTTGATTCTATTATCCATTCTCTTACTTTGTCAAGAGAGAGTGAATCAATTTCCCAGTTACTGATGGTTATATTTTATTAACCAAGAATTCTGTTTCTTAACTCTTTCAGGTAATTCTTTCCAACTACCAGGTGAATTTGTCAATGCATGTCTTACAATAATTCCATCAGAAATACAAATTTCTTTAGGAAATAAATTTGAAGTCTTATTCAAAAGAAAGTTTACATCACTTATACCAATGATAACTGAAAATTCATATTTTTCACCTACTGTAGATTTTTCATATGCATTTTCCTTCATTCTTCTTGCATTACTTGGCACCACAAATAAATAGTTATGTATTATTATTATTTCACTGATTATTAGCTATGATCTGATATTTATGTTAACTTTCTGTTACAAAATTCTAAACAATTACAACTTTTCACAAAGAAACTTTCAAAGAATTTTGTGGCTCACACATTATTTTTACGTAAAGTAAAAATAATGTGTGTACCACAAAATTCTTTGAAACAAGATGCAAAACACCACAACACAATACAATAGCTGCAGTGGATGAACGATTGCCTTTAGTCCAAAGTCACTCGACTCGATTGTTTTTCCTTATGGTTCTGTTCACCCTTACCTTCCCCTACCCTGACCGTTCCTTCAAAAATGAAACTTTCATGCAGATGACTGACAGACATGTTTTTGCATGCTGGTGGATATGCTATTGATGTGTTTTCATCTTCCTTTGTGTGGGGAAAGCCAAAATTTGTATTTGTGTATCTGCAGAATACAAACCTTATTTCTATACCAAACTTTTAATGGTTTAAATCATGTTTTTGGGTTAAATTATTTGCTATCTCCGTAAAAAAAAAAAAAAAAAAAAAAAAAAAAAAAAAAAAAAAAAATCACCAAATTCTAAGAGGTTGGATTTTCGAGAATGTGATAATTATTTAATTATCACATTCTCGAATTCGACAATTCTAAAATAACTAATTACAGGATATCAGTTTACCTCACTTGTTGGCATTTCCCCCTAATTCCTGGCATTAATTTCACAGTAGTGATTTTTTACTAAAATTAAATAGAATTGCATTATGGTATAAAGCTATGGATTTAAATATCAAATTCTAAACTGAATAACTGAGTAAAAATTTCACTGTGGAAAACACAACACACATATTTGTTCGTTTACTTTTTTTATTTTGCTGAAATATTATTATTTACAAAGAAAAAAATTCGAAAATTGTAATTACCTAAAAATATTTCATAATATTTAGTTTACACTCTTACCGCTTTCCAAAGATTTCAGTAAAGAAAATGTTCGTTACTCACTGTTTCTTGGTTACATTACATCAAAATAGTTGGTCATGCCAAAGGGTTTTTAGAATAGATACCAAAGTAAGTACAGCCCCATACATTTGATATTGCATCAGTCTGGAAATGACACTTTGCCTCACTAAACTTTCTGTGTGTTCTTTTGTCAAAAGCACAAGCAGTTTTTGTGAAATGTTCGTAAATATCCCAAAATAAAGAATCTTTATCTAATTGAATAAAATCTTGAAAGTCTAATTTTACCATAGATGAATTTAGATGATTAGCGATAAATTTCCCCATCATACGAATTGCTGCTAATTCAATTTCCAAAAATAGTAAATGATTATCAATGTCGTACATTTTTGCTGAAAATCTCTCAGCTTCTTCAAAACTAATAGGGAAAACTTTACATCCACCAGCACCTGAATCGCCAAGCATTAGGTCCTCATCTTGGCATTTCAGAATATAAGTTACCAAGGTCCATTTCATAGTTAACTCTTCTTTGCAAGTCGCCGAGGATATCAGACCACTTCCTATGTAACTTTTCTGTAGTGGTCCTGGATAAATACATCACAATATATACGTATCTTCTAAAATAATAACAGGTTTCCATCCTTTTCGAGCTATGTGAAGAGTTTTGTCTCATGATATTTTCCTGAAGAAAGAAAATTTCAAAGACTTTTGTGGCTCATCCATTATTTTACTTTACTGGACACAAAACGCCACAACACAATATGACAGCTGCACTGGATGAACGAATTGCTATAACTGAAAAGGCACTCAACTTGAGTGTTTTTCCTTATAGTACTGTTTACCTGATCCTTACCCTAACCATTCCTTCAAAAATGATACTTTCCATTCCAACAATTTTGGACATCCACAAATGGCTAGCTCACTCATTTCATTGGTTATCACTTTGAGGTGACATCACTAAAAGATATCCGCAAATGGTGTGCTCACTCATCTCCCTTTGGATGAATTTGAGCCACAGAGATAAAGTTTGGCCCACGATGTCACAAAGTAAGATAAGCTCACACAACATCAAATCTACCAGCGTGCAAAAACATGTCTGTGAGTCATCTTTGCAAAAGTTTTAAGCTCTGCATTACTTCAACCTTAACATTATTTGGTCTGGCTCCCACTGACTAAAGGTAAAAATAAAAAGGTATCGTACTGTGCAGATAACACAAATAGAAATTTTGGGGAGTGAGAAGACAGGATAAATTAATGTTCATACAAGGTAACATGAAGAAATAGACAGAAAACTTTTATGCTGTTTTGAAAAATAAAGAGAAGGTACATTTTTCTTTTCTTTGCAAACATTTGTACATGATAAAAATTTAAAAACATGTGACTGGCAATCGAAACTTTTTCTTTTCAAAACTTGACAACACATACTATTCCATTAGGAAAACGAAAAAAAAAAAGACAGATGTGATAGCTAATAATGTAATTGTGTCTTTTGAAATCAATAAAGTACAAATGAATTAAATAGTGACAATATCTGTAGATGTATCCAACAGCGTAGTATATTTGTTCATCAGTTTGGAATTAAAATGTGGCTAAGCATTTGGTGATTTAATATTTCAGCAATATAAAATATGCATTTGTAACTTAAATGAACAAACGTGTGTTGTTGTTGTGGTTTCCACAATGAAACTTTACTCAGTTATTCTGATTAAAAGTTGATATATAAATCCATAACTTCATACCTCAATTCAATTTAATTATTTTAAAAAAAGTGGGGAAACTGATATCCTGTAATTAATCATTTTAAAAAATTTTCTAATGCTGCCTATTGACCTTGTTTGAGTTATCTGTAAACATCTCGTTCACATAAACCCCGAACTGATAATAGAATCTTGGTATCATGAGAACACAAAAGGGCCATGCAAAACATCAAAAGGGAGGATATGATTCATGAAAAAGCCATGTGGAGTTGTACACTCACCTAAACATATCATATAGTCTAAAGTTTTGAATGATTGGAAATAATAAGAAATAACTAATTATTTGTTGTGCTAGCAAAAGAAGTTTCTAAAAGAAAATTCTAATGGAGAGTTCAAAACCTTGTTTGTCTCATATCCATTAGATGACGAAAGGCGTTCGAATCTAGTCACCGACTAGAGGAACTTTTTCTAAGCCTTTTCTCGACTGGTTTCAGAGTTAGTCGATCTCTGGCATGGGCTAGCAGGTTTTTGCCTCCCAGAAAATCGGTTTTTTCGTCCCATAAACTCAAGAAAATCGGCCGTCGAACTCGCACTATTTTCAGACATTAAAAATAAAATATTGTGTTAGGGTTAGGGACTACTAGATGGCGGCACTTACCAGCCACCTTCTTCACTGCATGCCAGTTAATTAGTGATAGCCTTGGACTAGTTATCTCTGATTGGCCACCAGTGCAGATTGAACTGCCCACTCAGTCTCCAAAAGTTAGATAGGGAAAAAAAAGGCATCACCTACTCCCTATATGGGAACAAAAAAGTAAAGTCAAGAGTAAAGTCGATGTGATGATGAGCTCTAATTAATTTTCTCAACGAAATTTTCAAATATTGTTACTGCTTTTTAAGAGTTCATCATTAGCCAATCGGCTTTGCACCCATGTATTTTGAAACTAATACATCTTAGTGAAATTGGACTGTGTAGCTCAGTGGAAGTGACGTTTGCATCCTTGTGCAAAGTCGCCCAAAGATAAACTAAATTAGAGTGTAATTAGAGGAACTCTTTCTAAGTCTTGCTTCGACTGGTTTTCGAGTTAATCGATTTCTAACACTGGCAAGCGGGATTATTTTTCATAAAACTCCAGTTTTCTTTTCCTTTAACTCAACAAAATCGACCGTGGTACCCACACTATTTCAGACAATAACATATCCGGTTAAGTATAGGAATAATGAGATGACCGACTCACCTACTCATTATTAGAGAATAAAAGGGTTCAGCTAATTTATTTGACATGCTAGTGAAAGTATTTCCACTAATGGTGCCCTGACTGATTACTTTTAAGTTATAAATCTTATTATACTTGCCATTGTTTGATCAATAAGAACTGACTGTGTCTAATGCATTGAAACGCTTCCTTTAAAGATGTCTCCAATAATCATGGATGCCATAGAAGTTCTCCTGCAAAACATAAAGATGAAAGCAAACAACAAAGAATCTTTTGACATATATCCTCTCTATCAGGGCCTGACCATGGATGTGATTGGAAGAGCTGCATTTGGTATCAAAACAGATGTTCAAAGTAATCCCAACGATTCGCTCATGAAATCAGTCAGGGTTCTTTTCAGAACCAATTCTCCTTTTCTTTTCCTCTTTGCACGTAAGTTGATTTTTGTAACTTTACTTATTAATTTAAGCAATTTTTTTAAAAAATTATGAATGGTTACCCTCAAGCACATAATTGATTATTAATAACATCTTTTAGATAGAAAACGTAACTGGCTGTGTCATGTTATGTTAGATTTGGGTAGGTAGTGAAGTGCCATGCGGCATTTCCTTTTTAGAAATGCTTATTTAGTTTTCTCCCAAATCTGATGAAAGCAGTTTGGTCACTCATATTTGTTTTTCCCTATTTTTTAAATCAATCCCAAGAAGAAAGTTTGTAAAATTACCGTAAATTTAGTATTGTAATTTGGACGACTAAGGTGAGATAATCAAAGAACTTGGTTTACAGTCCAAATATGGAATTTATTTCATGCTTTCTTTCATGGTCCAATTTTTTTCATGGTTCTATTAGGTGGACTACTCTCAAACTAGAAAACTATAATAATTTCCTAAAACATTTCTTTGAGTGAAAAAAAATGAAAAATTGGCCAAGTCAGATATAATGCATGAAAAGTTCACTTATTTGTTCAAATTCGAAAGACTTGTTGAAATTGAAACATGTAGTTTGCAACATGATGTTCACAAAACATTGTTTGCAGTTTTATTATTTAGGCCCCTAATAACCTGGTAAATCCTGCCTTGTAAATCCCAGCTTCTCATGGTTCAGCCTATTTCCACAAATGAGTCACTGATTAATACTGTCTTAAATGCACATCTTCCCTAGTTGAAGGAAATGGCAACTTAAAGTCTAGGCGGTAGATTACTTTCACCTCTTGGTGAATCACTACCGCTCTGTTTTCTGAAAAACATGAAGTGACTGTCGACATATTTCATTTCTATGGTTTATTTCTACATCTTCCAGTCTCTGTCCTCTGTCTCTTTCCTTTCTTTGCACATCCAGTGTGGGTGATGGCTTTGTTGGGCCTGCCTTCCACATGGTAATTACCCAGAGTTTCGCAACTTCCCTCATTGAAGGCTAGAACAGAAAAGTTGCTTCCTGGTAGAAGAAACTTTTCGACTCTATAAGATCAGGAATGGAAGGAGTCCGTGTATAGCAGTTCCTAAGGGCAGTGCAAGACAGTGCCTGGAGAGGAGACTAGGTGTTCCCTGTATAAGAATTATGTTTGCAAGTCCACGCTGCTTCTCGTGTGTAATGATATTGTGTGATGTAATGATAACACAAATAATTGTATAACAGATAATTGCCATCAATCTTTCTCCGAATACTCTGTACTTCTTTCTCTACCTTCTACCTTCTCTACCAGCTCTACCTTCAAACACAGAACAGGTATTAGTCTCCTTTTGACTTCGCCTACCATAATCTTGTCCTTGTTTTTTCTACATATCGAGTTTGTCCTGGGAAATCTCAGCCTCGTGTTCTATAACACTACAACGGTTCCAATTTGGATCACACGGCAAAGATTTCTATACCCGTCTTTTATGGTGAAATTATTCTTTCCGATTTTCTGATTCAATTATCTATCTACTCCGACTAAATAACTGAAATTATTATCAATGGTATGAGGGCTTTCATTTCTCATTCCCATGTCCAATTCTCCAAAAATTTGTATAAACAACCATGACAAATCTATCACTGTACCATGGCATACCTATAATATTCTTTCTCTTATTTTTTGCCAAAAGGATCTCCGAGTAATGCTGTCATCATTACTCATAATAATGAGTCCAAGAATCTGGTTAGTATCTTTATATATGCATTATAACTTTGTGCTAAATAATTAACATTCGTACATCTTGAGCCTCTGCAAGCTGTATTAGCTCGCAAAGGCTCGATTCCTACACCATATATTTTTCTTTCCAACCCACCATCGTATGGATTCCCTCCTGTCCTCTATGATTAGGTTGCTAGCTTCTCTCTATTTGTTCATTGAATGTCTTGCCAGATGCTATCGTCTCATCAGATTTTTCCAGTGCTGTCTTAGGACTCTGTGTTTACACCTGTCCTCATTTTATATGTTGACAATCTTTTGTCACTGACTTTAAACTCTATCCGTAGTTCTGTTTATGTCAAATACACACCATTCCTCTTCTTTCACAAAGTCACAGTACTGAAATGATTCAAGCTTAAAGAGCTATAATCAATACTTTAAACACTAACCTACTAGCATTACAAAGCGAAGATAATTATATATATACCAAGTTATTTTAAATATAAACCTGTTTTTTTTACTCCATTTTCCAAGTAAGCAAACAGAAAAGTCAGTCAAGTTTGCGCCTGCAAGTGTTGCAAGTCTAGCTGACCCTGCACGTAGTGCAAGTCCAAGGCAACTCCTGGTAAAGGTAGAATAAGCTCTGATCACTATTCTTAATATTTACCCTTAATGCAAAGTACATCTCCTGGCGATGTATGATACTATGTATTAAAGGCAAGGGGCCACTACCCAGATCGGTTTCGACCTTTATTGAGGTCTCATCAGTGGGAGCCAATAACTTGGTATCTTTAGCATATATTATATCCAAGGTAAAAAACTTTCTACATCTATCTCTCATCCTAAGATTTTTATTTAATAAGGTCAAAGCACCTTATGATAACTTGTGTTGGTAAAATATTTATAAGCTATGTATTACTTAACTTAGTATTTCTTTAGTAATACAGAGCTTATATTTATAAGCTCTGTATTACTTAAAACTTAGCCTGGCTCCCACTGATGAGACCTCATAAAGGTCGAAACTGGTCTGGATAGTGGCCCATTGCCTTTAATACATACATCTCCTTCAGGAGATGTGCTTTGCATTAAGAGTAAATATTAAGAATAGTGATCAGAGCTTATTCTACCTTTACAACGAGTTGCCTTGAACTTGCACTACGTGCAGGTTCAGCTAGACTTGCAACACTTGCAAGCGCACACTTGACTGACTTGTCTGTTTACTTCCTTGGAAAATGAAGTAAAAAAAAAACAGGTTTATATTTAAAATAACTCGGTATCTTTAACATATATTATACCCAAGATAAAAAAAAAAAAAACCTCTACACATATCTCTCATCCTGAGATTTTTATTTAATAAGGTCAAAGCACCTTATGGTAACTGGTGTTGGTAAAATATTTATAAGCTCTGTATTACTAAAAACTTAGTATTTCTTAGCCTGGCTCCCACTGATGAGACCTCAATAAAGGTCGAAACAGGTCTGGGTAGTTGCCCTTTGCCTTTAATACATAGCATCATACATCTCCTCCAGGAGATGTGCTTTGCATTAAGGGTAAATATTAAGAGTAGTGATCAGAGCTTATTCTACCTTTACCACGTGTTGCCTTGGACTTGCACTATGTGCAGGGTCAGCTAGACTTGCAACGCTTGCAGGCGAAAACTTGACTGACTTGTTTGTTTGCTTACTTGGAAAATGGAGTAAAAAAACAGGTTTATATTTAAAATAACTTTATCTTTAACATATATTATACCCAAGGTAAAAAACTCTCTCTCTATATATATACACACACACACACACACACACACACACACACACACACACACACACACACACACACACACACACACACACACACACACACATACTCTTAACACAACGGTTTAATATCACTGCTGATTCTCACGTTCCCGATATTGTCGCCATTTCACAGTGATGTCACAATTCTGCAACACTTACGCTGTGTTGTAAATTTCCCGTTCTCCCTCTCATTATCGAAAATGCAGGAATTTCACACCGCAAATCAGCTCAATCGGTTTGGTAGAAAACATAGTTAGGAAGGAAAATTAGTTTCTATCAGAGTCGTAGTTACTTCAGTCGAAATATCAAATGATAAAACGCGATAAAGATTGAAAGGAAAAACTGGCAACTCTGCATAAGCGTTTCTGAATGACAAATGAATGGCAGTACCCAGATGTCAAGAAAAACGCGTTCACACCATCCCAAGCACATGCCTCTATACAGGGCATAACAGGTTGTTGAACTTTCAGCTCTGTTCAAATATAAGCATTTCTCATACGAGCCATATGGGTAACTTCATATACACCATCTGAAGTAAACCGATATAATTTTTATTCATTGAATATTAAGTATAATGGACTATTTATTTTGGTGGAAGTGGCGTTTGCCTCCACAGTGCTAGGCTACTCAAAGTTCAACTCTAGTCGCCGAGTACAAGAACGTTTATGCCTTTCTTCGTCCATATTTCAAGGTAACTGATCTCTGGCACTGGCAAGCTACATTGCTTGTCTACGGGAAGCTAGGTTTTTCGTCCCGTAAACTCAAAAAAATCGACTCGAGAACCATAGTATTTCAGATAATAACACACGGTGCTAAGGTTGCTCTATTCACTGGGTGCCGCGTAATGATAGTGAGAATCTTGGGCGAATTATCTCTGATTGGCTATCGGTGGAGATTGAACTGCCCACTCAATTTCCAAAAAGTTAGAGCTAAGGCAATCTGGCCTCCTATCTATAAAGTAATAAGAGGGTTTAGCAGATTTTTTACTGACCCTAATTAGCAGAATGCTGGCAGGGAGAAACGAATATTTTAAATTAATGTTTATTTTGCTTCGTTGCTATGCTGAAACATTGAATCATTACCTGCAATAACATAATTGAATAAATCGCCATCTTTTTTGTTTGCACTTTGCATAATTAGGAATACCATGTGTAATCTTGTTCTACTCTGTTTCATGTTTTACTGTGTTGTTTTTAAATTTTGCAGTTTCATTTCCGGAGCTCTCCAAAGTGTTTATACTGATGCGCGAAATAAAGTTAATTTTTAAAAACGAAATGAGAAATCCTATAACAGAATTGACAGATTCCTGTAGGGCAGTTATCAAGTCAAGGAAAGAAAATCCAGTGGTGAGTATATATATTTCGTAATATGAATAGATGTCTAATTTGACAATGAATTGGGAATATGTATCTTTCTTGACCTTTATTCTTTCTTCTTCTTATTGTGCTATCTTCTATCGAAGGTCAGCGACCATCTTGGCGAACAAACTGCGATCTTGTGTTAATCTGAGCAGTTGTGCACTGCTCTTTCCTGTCCACGTCTTGATGTTGTCAAACCATGATATTCTTTTTCTTCCTCTAGTTCCTTTGCCATCAATTCTTCCTACCAAAATAGTTTGTAGAAGTTGGTATTTGCTGTTTCTCATGATGTATCCAAGATAT
This sequence comes from Typopeltis vanoorti, assembly GCF_054136105.1. Classification (NCBI taxonomy): domain Eukaryota; kingdom Metazoa; phylum Arthropoda; class Arachnida; order Uropygi; family Thelyphonidae; genus Typopeltis; species Typopeltis vanoorti. The sequence goes on along the minus strand of NC_143552.1, from coordinate 19,251,651 downwards.
GATGTTTTTCGTTTCTTGATTATTTGTACAAGAAGTTTAGCTTTGCAATGGATTTTAAGACATCTTCATTGGTAATTTTTTCTGTCCATGATATCTTTAGCATTCTTCTGTATAGCCACATCTCAAAGGCTTCGATTTTCTTGATGGTTGTCGCCTTCAATGTCCATGTTTCAACTCCATAGAGCAGAATAGACCACACGTAGCATTTCAGCATTCGGCATCTGACTTCCATGTTTAGGTCTTTATTGCAGAATAGTGTTCTCATTTTCATGAAGGACTGCCGTGCAACTTCAATCCTTGTCTTTATATCTATTTCTGGATCCCACCGTTCATTAAGCCAGCAACCAAGATATTTATATCTTGACACTTGATCAATATTTTTCCCATTGAGTGTCAGTTTCATTGATGAGGCTGGATGTTTGCTGATGATCATGTATTTTGTCTTGTTGATGTTTATATTTATTCCCATTCTTTGGCTTTCTATGTATACTCTGTCAACGAATTTTTGGAGATCCATAATGTTATCTGCAATTAGCACGGTGTCATCTGCATATCGTAGGTTGTTAACAATCTTTCCATTTATTGTGATTCCCTCTGGACATTCTTCCAATGCTTTTTTAAAGATTACCTCTGCATATATGTTGAACAGGAGTGGTGAGAGCACACATCCTTGTCTCACTCCTCTTTTGATGTTAATATCACTGGTGGTATTCTTTTTTCTTTATTCTGTATTCTTTATTCTGGATTCTTTAGTTCTGCGCAATTGATTTTAAACGATGATCTATGCGATCTATATAGTTCTTTAAATGCTCCTGTGATTGAAGAAACCACACGAAAGAAAAGAGAAGAAAAGAAGACAATCACAACAACGTGTAATTGTCTTCTTTTCTTCTCTCTTCTTTCAAGCTCTCCACTTGTCAGCAGCTGCCTATTCTCAGATCCCACTCAGTACGATTCATCCAGTCCTAATCCTGTTTCCATAAATATCAAAGGCCATCGTTTTTCTGTCATTCTCTGGACGTGTTCATACCATCCAAAGCACGCGCCTTTGCATAGAAGGTTGTTCAACTTTCAGTTCTGGTCATTACTCAAACGATCCATATGTGTAACCTCATACCCCGTCTTAAGTAATCGATTTACGCAACTCCTACTTCTTTCACCTCTTGCTGATAGTTAATGTCCAATACTCACATCCATAGTTCATCATACTTTCTACAATGAAATGATACAGCATATTAATTTCCTTATGACTCCTTCAAATACCATTGATGGTTCTAATAGCTTCTTGTGCCTGTCCTGTTCAAAACGTTTTGTCCACATCACATGGCCGGAATTGTTCATCGACTCAAGATATTTGAAAGCATGTCCTGATTTTATAGTTCCCAACTGTAACTCAAAATACCCGGTACTCGGTTTTTAATAAATTAACCTTCAGACTCCAACGTTTATACGTGTCCAACAATTTTCTCATTTGGTACTGTACACCCTTCTTGTACTGTGCGCGTTTCACATGGCCATCAGCAAAAAGAAGAGGACGTAGGACTTGGTCTCCAATGGGTATACCCATTCCATGGCGATGTATCTTCTAATCGTCATCTTAGTAGATCTTAAACAATGACACACAACATCTCTCGATTACATATTTCGTTTAATTCTTTATCCAAGTGTAAGCAAAGAAAGTTTGCGTCTAAAATATTTTCAGGACTCTGGCAACTCGTGGTAAAGGTGGTTATGGTATGTTAGGAGACCATAACAGCCTGAATTATCTTAGAATATTTAGCATTTAGACTAGTTACATTCCATCTCCCAAAAATTATTGTATGTTTCTTGCAAAGTCATCGCCCAAAATATCCACCAGTATTTCCTTCCTTTCTGATATTCGGAGTATTATTTTTACACAGAGAGCGACCTTGCATGTCATGGAACCCCCAGTCTGTTTGACCAGGATTTAAATTTTAAATTTAACTTTATTTCTTGCTTACATTTTATACCCCATTTCCATGAATGATTTCAAATGGGGTAGTATTTCTGAACTGGTTTGCAATGTAACAGATTGGTTCCTTTAGCAGTACGGTCTTATGAGCCATTAACCTGGTCACATATGACAATGCATGTTACAAAAATAATTCGTTTTCTGAAATATTGAACACTAAGGGCATATCGTGGTGTTAGAGAATTAGAGTTATTAGTTCATTAAGAGAACGTGCACTTAACACACCACAATGATGCACTATAATTTCTGAAATCATATCTTTGATGGGAGAGATATATATACTATAATTACCTTATATATATTATTATTATTAATATTATTATTATTTAAATGATCAATCACATAATCCTTTTGAATTAATGGGAAATAAAGCATACTTTGTGTGTCTGGAAAATTCAATATAAGCAGGCTGGGTAGCAATGCCAGTTATTGCAGCAGTTCAGTAGTTGTTTCTCTAGCTCTGTGTGTGTGTGTGGTGTGTGTGTGTGAAATAAGGTTTTATTTTGCTTCTAAATCTTCATCGCACAGAGTTTTCTTAAAAACTATAAAAACATCTTTCATTCCCTTTACATCCCCATACATTTCATCCCCAAAACTTACATAGGGCTGCAAGACCATTTAGTCCTATGTAAGTTTTGGAGATGATTTTTTTAAAAGCTAACTTTTAACCTGAGCCAATCACAATATAGATGATCTAAGATTATCAATTATTATAATTGGCATTTTCGGTGGAGGAGAGTACCACAGACAACTGCCGCCATCTCATCGTCTCTAGCATTATATTATGTGAAATATGAGTTCTGCGGAATAGTTTTTTCCCTATTCCGTGCTAGAGATAGAATAACCTTGGAACCGCTTGAAGAAAGGATTAAGAAAAGTTCCTCTGGTCGTTATTAGAATCGAACTAGGAACGGCCTTTCTTCGGAGGCCTATCGCTGAGGTTGCAAATGCAATTTTTACAGGACTACATGGCGAGGACATCGAGAAAATTTAATCTTTGAATACTTGAACGAGGATATTTTATTTTTATCACTAAATACAATGAAACGGAAATGGAGTCATCATTAACCGACTGTAAGCTAATTTCGAAACAGTTATGATATTCTCATAGCCCTATCAACATAACGGAGTCGGTTGAAGAGGTAAACAATTCCACAGTTAATACATGCTGATGGAAATCATATCCCAGAGTGGTTATTGATACACATCCACAACGTGAACACCGTGATAGCGGAGATTAACAATGGCGAAAGGAACGGTAGGCGAAGACTGAAAACACACATAGACTACAGACATTCAGGAATTTAATGAGCTACATTGATACGTTCAGCACAAAATCATTGAAAGAAGTAGTAACAAGGCCGAGTGAGAACAAAAATATTCTGGAGATGAAGTACTGAACATTGCTGACGATAATTTAATAGCCAATCTTTAAATAAAATTTTTATATTGTCTAGCCCCTTGTTCTTCAACCTGTGGTCCGCGGAAATTTCCTGGCGGTCGGCCAAAATTTTCGAGAAATTTCTTCGTCTCTCCGAAACAACCCTCCAGCCACGTATATCAAACACGTATATAACCTCTAAGCAGCAGCAGATGTCTCACTAGCTAAAAATTGTAATTTCATAACATTAGATTTAATAAATGAAATACTATCTACATTGGTTTATGTTTTTGTCTTAGCCGTCAGCCGGTACGCGAAATATTTCTCCTATTTTCCCCGGTCCGCAGGTGTATAAAAGTTAAGAAAGTGGGCTAGATCGAACTCTGATCTAGCCCACTTTCTCATATTATTTTGACCACTTTTGGATCCAACTAGAATACTTCAGTGTTCTGGTTGGATCCAAATAAGGAGAAAAGCATCGAGTTTAAAAGTTTAGAAATTTTGGAGTTTTTGAAATAGAGTTTGAAATTCAGGAAGAACATGAAAAAGAGTCAAACGTCTACTGAAATATCTTGTCTCTTCGAAACACCAGGTACTGGAAAATAATAGAATGCGTAGTGGATTAATTTATAAGAATTATGGCTGAAAAATTCAAATAAGTAACACTAGATTTTGAAAAGTTTTTCGATTTTCAATAAAAATCATGCATCTCTCTTTCAGTATCAATATTTACGATAGTATTTTTCTGGAATTTCGCACTTTGGAGCATAACCTCTGTTTTTATATGACACACACACACACACACACACACACACACACACACACACACACACACACACACACACACACACACACACACACACAAATTGTGACATATACAAGGAAATCCAAAAGTTGCCCACATAAAATTTGAAGCAGAACTTCATCGAAGTGTTTGAATTCTGATTATTTATTTTGCCTATAAATGGCACTTTTCATTCTCTGACCACTCTCATGGAATCTATCCTCGTGTCGAGTATGGGGCGCACATTGCATAGTTTTGTTTATGAGGAAAGAGAAATGATACTTTCCCAGGAGCAAGGAGTTATTTTAGAATGTCATTCTGTCTGTCGTTATCACGCAAATGTTGTGGAGGAGTTTCGTCAGAAGCTTTCCAACCCTGCTGTTCCTTAAAATTCGACAATTACAAGATTAATCAAACGATTTCGTGAAACCGATCAGTTGCAGACAAACTGCGAGATGAAAGACCTTCCATTTCGACTGATGCTAAAGTGACTGCGGCACACGATGTGTAGCAATATTCACCTTCAAGGAATCTTAGAAAACTCTCTGCACAGACAGGTATGTCATATGGCAGTACTTGGACCGCAACCAAACAATTAAAACTTCATCCATATCGAGCTGGACAATGTTTTCTTCAGTGACGAAGCATGGTTCCGCCTAAGTGGATACGTCCCCCCCCCCAAAAAAAAAAACAACAGAATTTGATAATCGAAATATCCTGTTTCTTTCCCATGAAATGACCTTGCATTCTCTGAAAATCGAAGTGCAGTGTGCAGCCGTCGCATTTCGGACCCATTTTCTTTGAGACAGCATTGAACGCTGCACTGTACCAAGATATCATAACCCAGTTCATGGTTCTTCTAGAGATTGAAGAACGTGATTATTGTTTTTAGCACGACTGTGCTAGTTGGCACACATCAAATGAAACAATGCAATTTTTGCTAGAATTGTTTTGATGACAGCTGTTTTCTAAAGGACTTTCGTCCCCAAGGTCGACACATTTGTTACCTTCCGATTTCTTGTTATGGTGTTACCAGAAAGGTAACACTGTCAGATTTTCAAATGCAAGAGCGTTTCATGGAATATATCAGAATTTTTCGATGACCAAATTCTGTTATTTTGGCTGTTGAGATATCCACTGTATAATATAAAAATAATCCTCACATAGTTGAACTAAAGCTGCATATCACTGAAGATTGAGCAATCAGTAATTCTGTGCTTCGAAAATTGCCTCCAATTTGGTAAAAAGCTCATGAGCCTGCATACAAGAAAGAGGCGGCCATTTTGAACATTTGCTTTAGTAATGTTATTTTTGCTTTGTAAAGATATGGTTATAAGCTTGTTTGTAGCAATTTCGTTCTATAAAGTTTGTCCCTAATAATGAAAAATTCAGATTTATTTTATGATGTGCGTGCCTTTTGGTTCGCCATATATATAAGTCACAGTGCATCTTCACTGTCTAAATTACACACTGAATGATTTTTTTTTCACTCCAAGGTGGCACATGTGCCTTTGAGAGTTGGGACGTTGCTTGCCAGAGAATACTAAATTTAGAATCCTCTGATTTTGACCACCTGTACTTAAGGTTTCTTTGTCCCCATTCAGTAACATTCACCTGGTGTGTTTAGGGCTCTGAAATTCTAGAACCGACTCAGACATCTTAACTTTCTGGTTTTGACAAACCATACGGTGCTTCAAGATTATCAACTAGTACCTAAACATTGATCTCTCCATACCATCTTTCAATGGGAAGAGAATAACTTGATTACTCTCAACGTTTCCAAAGTGTTGTCTTGCCTTCTTTTTTGCAAAAGGGAGATCTCAGCTCTCCTATCCTTACCCTCAGTAATACGTAAATCACTAGACAAGATCAGATATCGCTCCTTGAGCTGAACATTTACCTCCAGCCTCTTCTGGCATAAACACATTGCATCAATAACTTCCTCATTTATTCAACTACTAAGTAGCAATATTTGCTACTTAGTACGCCCCTTTCTCCCATTTCAACTGCTAACTCTGTACGAATCCCTAATTCTCCCATACTTGGAATAGTGTTCAGATGTTAAGGTAGGATACCTCTCCTCCTGTAAAAATTCTTGATGCTATCCAGAGTAGGACAATTCTGCTAATAGATGATCTCTCACTGACTCGCTACAACCACTATCTCACAGATGTGCTGTTTTGACTGTGTCTTTTCTTTACGTACTTCTATGTACATTTCACCACCGAACTGGCAGCTATCGTTCCTTTGCTTTTTTTAGGTCTCTTAAAACAGCAGAAGCTGTAACCAGCATCCCTGTAAACATACAGAATCTGATTCTATTGTTCCTCGTTCATTCCATTTGGAATATCCTTCCTCATCAAATGTTACTCATCAACTAAAAACTCCAATTCTGAGAACGTTGTGTAGTAGATTTATTTTTCGAACCCTCCCCTATACCTCATACACAGCAGCTATATGTGCTGTGCTATCACTCTCACACACACACACACACACACACACACACACACACACACACACACACACACACACACACACACACACACACACACACACACACACACACAGAGAGAGAGAGAGAGAGAGAAGCTACTTTTATTTCATGTAGATGTGTTGTTACTTCGTTTATTTAACAGGTGGAAGGAAGAGAAAAATTTCTTATAAAAAAACTGACATAAAGCAATAAGTCACTAGTAAAATTATAAATACAAGAAAAAAAAATAGAGATTAAAAGATAGTAATGGGAACCTTTCCTTACACGGTGATCAGCATTCATTTTAGAAATTATGGACTTTACAATCGTGTTATAAATAACTATTTTAATTTCCCGACGTTTCGACCTTCATATGGAGGTCATTGTCTGGAGTATATACAAATATACAAGGACAAGCTGAGTTACATTTCACACAGTATACTAAAGAGACAATGATTTGATCAATGATTATTCTGCTGGCATGACCTCTAGTGAGAATATTATATATATATGTATATATAAACCACCGCCCAACACAAAAACTGGGTGTCATTAATACTCTAAAACCGGACTTTGTAGATTTGCTCCAATGAACAAGCGCTTAAAGACGCATTTAAAGTTATCAGCAATACTTTCCTAAATAATGGTTGCAGCCAAAACACTGTCAACAAAATTCTCTACAAGACCTCACTAAGAAACAGAGACAAACCAGACTACAATAAAACTATAACAATTCCTTACATGAAAGGGACATCTGAAAAAAATAAACAAAAGACTACAGAAATACCTCAAAGCCACCTTTAAACCTCCTACAAAATTAAAAAGCTTACTCAAATCATCCAAAGACCCACTCCCTCCACTGGCCCACCCTGGAGTATACTATATTTATTGCGTCTGTAATCTACAATATATAGGGGAAACAGGACGCACGATTCCTATCAGACAAAAGGAGCATAAACGATCATTGAATATAATAACTATGGTGAAGTTGGTCTTTCTGATCATGCCCTGAACACTTTACATAGAATTGACTGGAAATGCACGAGTTGCTTACATTACACCAAAACAGGGTATGAACTTAAATTTAAGGAAGCCTGTGAGTTTCTTATCAACCAGCCTAATCTTAACAATATTGATGGTCTAAAAATCCCAAGCATATGGAAGGCACATATTTTACCCACAGAACCTTTCTCCTATAAAAGTTAACTATAAACAGGACTGTAGATAATCTAGGATCTTAAATCTAAAATAACAATTGTCATGTTAAATTAGGACATCATTGTTATAAGAAAACTATCTATATGAAAAAAGTTTTTCTGATGTTATCTTAAATAGAAAATAGCTTTGATGTAGTTTCTAAATAATTAATTTTTAATTCAATTTTTTTTATTATATATATATGTATATATATATATATTTTTTTTTTCACTAGAGATCATGCCAGTAGAATAACCGTTGATCAAATCATTGTCTCTTTAGCATACTGTGTGAAATGTAATTCAGCTTGTACTTGTATATTTGTATATACTCCAGATGATGACCTTCATATGAAGGTCGAAACGTCGTGAAATTAAAATAGTTATTTATAACACGGTTATAAAGTCCATAATTTCTAAAATGAATAGTAAGGGGAAACACTTTAATACAGATATAACAAATGATCTTTGATCCCTATACCATATCCCTATTAAAATGTCCTACAAATAATCATAATAATAATCAATTGAATTTGAAGTTTATTATAAATTGCTATGGTATTATTTTAAAGCTGTAATTTAAAAGTTTCTTTTTTCTTTTTTTTTTTGTATACTGCGATGAAGCAATTTTGAAATGACTTTTTTATCTTTGACTAATGAAATGTTGCGTAGATAAAAAAAGAAATTTATTTAAATCATATATTTATTTTGTTTGCAGCTGAATTTTTGAAATATTGACCCGGTTTGTATCGAGACAAACGTTATTAAATACAGGCAACCCCCGTATAACACGGCATTCCAACAACACAGTTTCGCTCTAACACGGTTCGAGAATTTGGGAAAATCCCCGTACAACACGGGACATGATGAGATCTTTTAAGGGCAAGCACCATCTCATTCGATATTTTTCATTCGAGGTTGTATGTCGTGTCCGATTTGCGTGCAGAATTTTAGAATTTATTAGAATTTTAAATTCATTTTGTTCGTGGAGTATTAAACATATTTTAACACTTCCACGGTTTTCTTCTTTGTACTATTCTTTATATATATTATTTGTATATTCGTATGTATTATTGAACCTTTTTTAAAGAAGTGTTAAATATTTCTTTTTTGTGAATTAATTTGTAGCCCTGAACAATGTCTACGGGAAGTAAAAAAGTACCTCTTAAAAGACATTTTATCTCTCTAGAATTAAAAATACTGATTTTTACATGAAAACAATGAAAAAGCTCTTAGTATTTGGATTGATACTGCTCAAAAAAAAAAAAAAAAAAAAAAGATCCCACTGGATACTAATGTTAATAAACATAAAGCTTTAAAAATTTACAACTACTTAAAAGAAAATGGAGAATCTGCTATTAACCCCGACTTTGTTGCTAGCAAAGGTTGGTTCAGCCGTTTTAGAAAACGCTTTTTATTACAAAACATAAAAATACAAGGGGAAAGCACATCAGCTGATAATGAAGCTGCCAAAACTTATCCAAAGGAATTGCAAAAATTATTGAACAGAGTGGATATACAACACATCAGGTTTTTAATGCCGACGAGATGAGCCATTGGTGGGAAAAAATGCCCAAGAGAACATTTATTTCAAAATATGAAAAAAGCTGCACCAGGTTTTAAAGCATCAAAAGACTGTAACATTACTTATGTGCAGTAACGTTTCAGGCGATCACATGGTAAAACCCATGCTAGTTTATAAATCCCTCAATCCTCGTGCAATGAAAAACCTAAATAAGAGTGCTTTACTGGTATATTGGACGGCAAATAAGAAAGCTCGGGTAACTACTGATTTATTTAAAAAATGGTTTCTAAACTGTTTTGTACCAATTGTGGAAAACTATTTAAAGCAGAAAAACCTAGATTTTAAAGTTCTACTGATATTGGATAATGCACCCAGCTATCCGAAAGATATAAATCACCCAAATGTCAAAATAATTTTGTTACCACCAAATACAAGCTCATTACTTCAACCGTTAGATCAGGGAATTATAGCAACATTTAAAACTAATTACATAAGGAAATCGTTGCAATGGGTTTTGCTTAAAGTCGATGACGAATCTATCGAAGTCATGTAGGCATGGAAAACTTTTACAATTTTGGACTGTATTAATCTCATAACTATATCAATCAAAGACGTAAAACCGACAACGTTAAATGCCTGTTGGAAAAATATATGGCCAGAGTCAGTTCAAAGCGAAAATCTAATCGAGCCAGCAGAAAACAGAATGGATGCAATAATAGAACTTGCTAAGTCTCTAGGAGGGGAAGGTTTTGACGATATGAATGTCGAAGATATTCAAGAATTACTGGTGGAAGAAGAGACCAATGAATCAAATCTGGTGGAAATGGCATCTGGGATAAACCAGATTAATTCAGAGGACGATAGCACAGATGGAACGATGAAGTTAAACATTTTACCCTAAAAAGCATCAAGAAAGGCCTAGACTTAGCCGAACAATTGGAGTTATATTTTCTAAATGAAGATCCTTCCACTGAAAGAAGCATACGATTTAAAAGAGAAGTTCACAAGTGCTTAGCTCCATACAAAAGTATATTAAGATCTCTCAGCTAAAATCAAACAATCGAAAATAACAGATTTTTTGCAAAAAGTAGAACATAGAACTCAAGATGCTGCTGAAGAAAGCTCAGAAGATGAGGATATTTTGCCAGAAAGAAAACGCTCTCGTTTCATGGTGCTTAGTAGTGATGAGGAAAAAAACATTACGTAATTATGTAAACATTATGTAATAATATTTAAATATAATACTTTTGATCAATTATTATTTTAATAAGCATGTATTTCTCTTAGTTATAAAAAGAAAATAGTATAGTTTTTTAACTTTTGGAACCTAACCCTATTTTTGTACTAGTTCTTTGTTTCACATAACACGGCATTTTTAGTCCTTATAAGGACTGGTTTAAAGGGGCGAAGCAAGAATGCTTTTCATCTTCCCCGTTATCTGTAGAGGACAGTGTATGGATAAGGTGTTATTGAGCTATTAAAGCTCTGATCATGGCAGGAGGGTAACAGCAATAGCCGAGCCTCAGTTAGAACTTCATTGGCTACAGCATTGCCATCCATTACCCTCCAAGGGTATTGAATTCTATGTAGTTTGTGTCTGCTTCCAGTTAATAAACCGGATAGATTCTATTCAGTTCCAGTTTCATGTTTTTATCTCAAGTATTATTTCGGCACTTGCGTAGTTAAGTTATACCGATTTTACGTTATGTTGAGATACTTTGAATGAGATTTGATTTTGTAGTTTCTTTTCAGATATTGTTTTTCTTCTTTTTTATTTTAAAGTTAAGAGTTGAACCACTTGAAATGAAAACAGTAATTTACAGACGGTACAAATAACAATACTACGTGCATAAAAAAAAAAGTAAAGCTCCTTAAACATCCCGGTTTTTATTTTATATTTTTTTTTTACTGTGGCAACTTTTTTTTTTTAATGACCACATATTTAAATGTGTATGCATTACATCTGAAATAAGTATAAATTATCACTTAATCCTAAGGACTTTGTGAAACTTTATAAGTAAATTAAACAACTAAACAAACTGGCTGGAAGACACTGATTAGCAGACATAAATACACTGGCCTCAATCATATTTTCTTCGGTAATTCGATCCAACTAAATGATATGAAGAACGACATGGTGATACCTTTACATTTAGATGAAATGTTACATTTGAGATGAGGCGCACAAGAAATGTCATATTCAGAGTTTCTCATGTCTAAATTAAGATTATCCTAATAAGAATAACAACGCGATTTTTTAAAAGCAAAAATATCAACTTTTGTCATTTGCAGCATTGGTTAAACGTTTGCTATTTGTATTCTTAAATAATTAAAGTTCTTAATTACTTTTTTTACTTGAACTATGGAATGTTTTTATTAAATTCTTGGATTAATTAAATAAAATAAAATATTTGTTGAATTAATTTAATTAAATTCTTTAATTGACTAGAGCATATTAAATTGTAGAGTAGCGGTCGAATAGATTTACTACAGTTGATGATCGATGCAAAGATGTCGGATAAAGACTTGCAAAATATAAAAGGCGAACAGTTGACTGCAGGTGAAGAATCTGAACGGTTAGAGAAGAAACAAGTCTTAGCAAATGGTAAAATAGAATCAAATCTTATGCGTTGCATAATTTTAGAAAGCTTATTTTGGGGATAAAATTTTCTTACTAGGATTTTGTGATGATACTTCTATGATATAAAAACAAGATTAAAATATACTTCATTTTTACATCTCCATTTCACACACACACACACACACACACACACACACACACACACGCACGCAACAACAACAAAAGCTGTCTAAATGGAGACAGTGGAGAAAGTCGTTCTCCACTGAGATTGTCTCACGTAACTTAGGCTCAAAGTACCAAAAAGAATTTATTCAATATACAAGCTGGATAAAAAAAAAATAATTGAGAACGCAGTTGAACAGAAGCAAAGTTATCTCCTTTGGCTCAAGAGTAGATATATAAGTGGCAAGATTGAAGAGATAATTCCGCTGAGGTTTTCATAAAATATTAATTACCTTATTCTCCCCCCCCCTCTCAATTTTGTTGCTTCTTTTGTCATTCTGTTTAACTTTTAGCACCTCCCATGAGAAAAAATCGCAGACGCTGAAGTGATGAGCCTTAACCTTTACCTCCTGGCTCTTAGAGGACTTCTCCTTTAAACATCATATCCTGTTGTTCAGCCATCATCCATTTTCATATCAATCTCAGCTGAAATCTTTCTGATGAACATTTACTTGAAAAATGTTTTTGAGGTTGTAATTTACAGATATTAGGTGACTAATTTTCTGTGCATAAGTTGTTGCTGTCGATTTTTATTCTGGTCGTTTAAGAATATTCCTCTCATCACTAAGCTTTGAACTAAGATATTTTCAACCGACGAGAGAGTGTCTCTCACCTCCTGTCCCTTAGATGATGAATTGAGTTGTGAATCGAAGAGTGTTCCATGTACAAGTGCAGGATGTGGGTTATTGGAAGATCACAGAAGTTTTTTTTTATTACAAATAAGTAACTTAATTTCGTTTTATTGCAAAACATCTCATGATCATTACCTTCTGAATGGTGTATGTTCCTTTCTAAACGTATTCGATTCATTTTATTCTCCACTGAATTGGTCAACAAACGGATTCCTTTTTCTATTAGAATTAACTAAAACTCAAAGAAAGTTTTTTGTTTCTTAGTCTTTTGTATTAAAACATTGTTCACCATAATTCAATACTTGAACTTTCCCCGCTCCAGTACAGTAGATGAAAGGTTTCGTGTGACACACTGTTGTATTCCTCCCACCACAAACGACATCCTTAATGCATCACTGAAGTGCTGGTTTTGTTATTTATTTATTTATTTTATATAATTTCTTTCCCTTTCTCTCCTATTTAGAAACAACAGTAAAGAATATGGCTGATCATTTTATGACGGACGAAGAAATAACTGCAAATGCACTTCTGGTGCTTTTAGCTGGGTAAGTATGTGTGATTATTTAGCTTTAAAAGTTTCAGTTAATTCAGATTGAAATAATCTTTCGAAAATTTGTCACATGTTAAAGTAAATCTACAGCTCAGTATGCTGGGATTAATCCCAGGATTAATCATCGCACAAACTACATTTAGCCATCAAGGCATCCCAAGAGTGTGGAGAATGTGTTCATACTCTTTCTCTTTGACTGTTTAGTCTTTAAGTAAATAACTATGAAATTGAACCAAAAAAAAAAAAAAAGAAAGAAAGAAAGCAACACATTTCGATATGTTTCGTTTTTTCGAGTAATAATATTAATGTTTTTCTTTTTAATTTAAAAATATTTCACTTAAGCCACTGAACACTTTTACGTTATCATAAAGTAAGTTTCAATTCGGTTTTAAATAATTTTTGTCGTCTTTGTGCGAACCATCGCCTATTTCAGTGGTGTTCAACCTTTTTTACTACGCGAGCTACTTTTCTATAAAAGATTATTCGGCGATCTACTCTCTTATATAGATCACGTCCCCCCAACCTGATATCTGATTACGCACAAATAAACAACTAAAAACTTTATTTGTGTATTTAAAAATTTATTCATCACTTTTAATTATTTTAATACAAAAAAAAAAAAATTGGAATAAAATATTTATTTCTCTAATTTGGAAAACCAAAGTTAGAAAAAACAACAGATCTCACAAGTTACAGGAAATGCTGGTTGATTAAAAAAAAAAAAGTTAATGTGAAATTTCGCATTGTTTGGATCTCTCGCAATATTTTCATAGTCAAGTTGATATGAAGAAGTGGTCAATCGCAGACAATCATCCAAATGATCATTTGTAATTTGGTTTCGTAATTGATTTTTTATGACGTTCATATTTGAAAAAGCGGATTCTGACAAGTATGTCGATCCGAAACACGACAGAATTTTTAGCGCAATATCAGTTAATATTGGGAATTTTTCATGTGCATACTTCCAAATTACTTCATTGTTTATTGATTTTAAATGTAAACTATTCTGAATGTTTATCAAACAGCCCACTAATTTTATTTGAAATTTCTGTGATGTTCAAGTTTTCTTGAAAGGGATTATTGATAAAAGATACAATATTTCAGTTTTATTAAAATCGTTAAATCTTGAATTTATTTCTTCTTCAACTAATTCTATTTCACGAATAAATTCTTTTAAATCATAGCGAAGCATTTCTTGATTTTGTTCAAAAATTTTTAATAAATATGGGAGATGTCTAAATTCGCGGTCATTTATATTTTTCTTTAATAAAAGTAAGTATTGTTGGAATGATTTTATTGAGCTTAACATGTCAATTAAATTTTTATCTCTACCTTGTAACTCTAAATTTAAATTACTTAATTTCGTACAGAAATCTACTAAAAATGATAAGTGTAACAACCATATTTCATCACTCAATTGTGGATAAATATCTCCTTTTTCATCAAGAAAAATTTTCATATCGTTAATTAATATAAGAAATCTTTCTAAAAATTGACTTCTGCTGAGCCAGCCAACATTATTGTACAACAGAAGTTCCCTATCATCATCTGCCTGTAATTTAAATAACCGTTGTTGCAGGGCTTTTCCTCGAACAGAATTTACAATTTTAAATGTAATATCCAAAACATCTTTTGTGTTTAATCTTTTATTACACGGTACTTGTTGGTGAATAATATAGTGGTACGTTAAAAAATCCGGATATTTGTCATCGTTTTTACATAATGAAACGAAGCCTGATTTATTACCTATCATTGCAGGAGCACCATCAGTAGTAATAGGCACAAGTTTAAAAAGCGGAAGTTTGTGTTGTTTCACAAATTCATCAAATGCCGAAAAAATGTCTTCTCCCCTAGTCCTTCCCAATAATGGTATAATTTTCAAAAGTTCTTCTTTACTTGAATAATCTTGAAATACCATGCGAATAAATACCATTAACTGAGCAATATCAGTGACGTCGTTTGTTCATCAAATTGTAATGAAAACGCAATACACTGGTGAATGTCTGACATTAAGCTGACCTGGAAACTTTTCTCCTGCAATTGGAACTCTTCCTTTCGGCAATTTGAAACCTTGTCTGCGGTCTAGAAGTAGTCTCTCTCTAGCGACGTCTCGAACCGAGAAGCTCCTTTCTGGAAGCGGGAAACTCATCTATCAAGCAACGTCGATCCGGCCAGTCCCTCTGTCGGCGACTCTGGACCGGGCGACCTCCACTCTGACAATTCTGGTACCGGGACCCCCTTCTGCTTGCTTCAATCCCTTTTTATTAGGCCTCCTCTGAAACCTCGCATGAAGTTTGGCAACCCCCCAAAGAATCGGTATGAGTCTTTCATCTTAAGTTTCAAGTTGGGCACGCCTTTTGTTCTCCTCCGCTCTCTTTTGATTATAAGTTTCCGGCCATCGGAAAGTTGTTGGAACTCTTTCTGAATGACTTCGGAGATGTTTACACTTAGAGCCTGCAAGCTTTTCTCATACAAGTTTCAATAACAATCTTTCTAATGCCGCCATGTACAGCTTCGGTGACAAAAACATTGCCTTTGTTTTTAGCACTCTAACATATTCTTATTAAAACAGTATATACAGTTAGCTTCAAAAGAGTTATTTACAAAAACATCTAATACAAACTATACCGAGACAAACAAAGTTTGTTTTTTTACAATATTCACATGGTACTTAACCTAAGTAAAAAATCGATGTAATGTGCTTTGGAATATTTAATATTTAAGCTACAATCGAGTTTTTACACTTTGCTTATAATCGTATTCACTTGGCTCGCTGTTTGACTTCCACTGATCCAAATTAATTTATCCGGACTTATAAGAAAACTACTGATTTGACAATTTTAACTAAAAATAAATAAACAATAGCAATCCACTTAAAGTGAATTAAAAATAATACAAAATAATGATAAATAAAATATTATGTTTTCAGTTTTAATTACATTTGTAAGTAAGGAGGAATACACAAGAGATCGACCAAAAATCGGTCCGCGATCGACGGGTTGAACAACCCTGACCTATTTAGTGGACACCTGAAGTAACTTGAACAAGTACTAAGCCCATGTCTGATCTTTAAAGCATGGTTTTATTATCCTTAGTTAAGGGGGGGGGGAATAATTACAACCTTATTCCTGTTTATTTTATTTTTTAAACTTTCTTCCTGTTTCTGGTCTATTGCAATTAATTTATAATACTAGAAACAAGTGATGCTTTCTGCCAGTTGCTGTACACAACTCGGTGGTTCCACTATTTGCATGCACAAGTGCAAAGAAAGCGGTATGCTGCAGTAGTGCCTGAAAAGTAGTTTTAAAAAGTAGCAGACAACAAAGATTATGAAAATCGGTTAACGTCGGAATTTTTTTTATTTTCTTTTACCAAAAGTGTTATTTAACTGCACCAGATTTCTTCATAGATTTGCTATCTTATTTTTGAATTTGGGAATATTTTTATCTTTCAGGTATGAGACGACCAGCACAGCGCTTGCCTTTACTACGCACTTCCTGATAAACCATCCCGATGTTCAGGAAAAAATTCGCTCGGAAGTCATGAATGTATTAGAAAATCAGGTAATTTTTACTTTGGTGTGATGAAATATCCAGTGGTGTATTATGTTGGTGAGATTCTGCTAGTTGATCAGGTTACAGATCTGTATTTTTTGTTAGATAGGAAGATCAAGGTAAAGGTTCATATAGCAAAGATTGCAGATATATTTCAGAGAATAATTGCAGTGCTGAAACAAACACTGACATATAAGGATAAAAAAAGTCAATTTACCTCTTTACTGGGCCTAGATACGACATTACCTGTACTATGCAGAGAACTGATTTTAGAGGAGAGGTTTCAGATACAATGGACAGGATGCAGAGAAGATTGTTAAAGATAATATCCAACACTGCAGAGAGCAGATTATGATAATCAGAGAATTTGTGGACTGCAGAAACCAGCTAACAGGAGAAAGAGGATTGATATGATAGAGATCTACAAACTTCTGAACGGATAATACAAGATACCAGTAGATGCCTTTGGAGGTCTGGAGTGCAGGTAGTGTGAAGAAATTGAAGTCAGAGGCTCGTCGAAGGCAATAACATGTCTCGCACACTGGTGTGAGTGACATGTCATCGCCTTCGATGAGCCGCTGACTCACTGGAGGTCTATAATAATAATAATAATAATAAATAAGGAAAGAAATGGAAGAAAATCCCGAAGATAAAAAAAGAAGAGTTCACAAGACACAGGAACACAGGGCATCGAATATTAATGTTAAGATTAATCCTGGAGAAACTCCTACTAAAAATATAAATATTCAAGCCTGTTCTGTCTGATTTCCAAAAAAGGATTTGAGGAAGCAGATCAGAAAATGGCATGGGCTCAATTCGACTTTTACGGAGTGTATAAAAATCTAATACATCCATTACGGAATATTAATCCTAATTCAAAGAACAGTGAGAAATTGTGTAAAACTGTTGTTTTGTTTTTTTTTGACAGCAGAAAGATCATAACTTTAATATTCGGTATACCGAATATTAAGGTTATTTCTTCCTCTGTCCATCTAGCGATGGACAGAGGAAGAAAAATGAGGTGAAAATACAATACTGCATCGGACACCAGTGAACATTGGACCTATGGACACATTGAAGTGTGCTGTAGATATCTCGGTTGTAGTTGTAGATTGATATGGGCCTGGCACCTATTAACTTGTTCTTAATGCTGTCTTCAGCTGTTTAAAATAGTCGTATGTCGAAGGAAGTATGTAAAGATATTAGGAAGTTGAGTACTGACAACAAGCACTGGATCAATTCAAAACGATGCTTGCATTTGGGTTAAATTCAGGGATACGCTATGCATGTTTACATTAAATATTATTTTCTTCGTTTGCTTTACGTTCTTTTTTATAAGATAATATAAAAATAACAGAAATTAATTTGCTCAAAGAAATAACAAAGCTATCATACAAAATTAAAACAAGCTGATAATAATCAAGTAAGATAATACAAAAACTAATTAAGTAAAATAATAAAGGACAATTCAAGATAAACAAACGAAAATTACCAAAGATTAAGGCTGAGACTCGAATGCGTTTTTTTTTTTCTCGAAAGCGAATAGGTTCGAAAATTTCTTGTCTATACTCTAATTGAGTTTTAAACTTTCTTTGTCTGCCTTTGCTGAAAGATGACATATTCTTGAGCCAACTTTTCAGTGTGCATGAACAGCTACATTCCGTCTCCCACTCCCCTAAACTACTGATGTAATTCCCGAATCCAGTGGATCTCATAATCCTCTAATAAAGGTTCACAGATCTTCACTGCCTTCGCAGAGAATCCATCGAGTCGCATCATGGTTAATCTGATTTATTATTTTTGTCATTTTCAAATATGAGTCATCACCTTCAGGTAAGGATGGTGGATCACTACGCAATAAATTATATTTGTTATATCGGTAACAGATGAGAATTCCATTGATTCTTATATACCTCTATGCATGTTTGGCTTTTTTTTTTTTTTGTAATTACACAGGTTAATAAGCATCCAGTTAGGTTTATTAATTTCCTATCGTGTTTTGGGAAGTCATTACTGGCGGCTAGTTGAACGATATTTGACCTTTCTCAGTCGTTATCACAAATATATAACCTGTAAAGATGACGTGAAAAGTTTGAATAAAATAATAATAATAATAATAATAAAATTCTTATCTTAACAGCAGATGCTCTCCTTTGAAAAAATTACTCTATTCTTGGATCAGCCTTTTCTCTCATTTTCTTTGTTTTTATTAATGCAAACGTGATTTTTAAAATATTAAATTCAGTGTACATATTTATTATATTACTGGAATTTAAACTGAAACAAAAATCGCTTTACTTCTATTTTGTGTTTAAGTTTTATGGAGACGGTGAAGAGAAAAAAACAGCAATAGATAATACTTATTTTCAGTTCATTTTTATTTATTTTGATTACAGAAAGAGCTCGATTATTACGCTGTTCAGAAGATGAGATACTTGGATCAAGTTTTCACAGAAGCTATAAGAATATACCCACCTATTAACTTGTAAGTTTTTCGTTAATGATAAATTCAGATGCAATATTTGGCTTTTGTTTTCTGCTGTGCCCCCTCAACGTTATCACACAACACACATATCACCAGCGTAAGTTTAAATAATATAATGAGTCATATACCATATGAATATGTAACACATTGGAGATGTCATATAATAATTTTGAGAGGGTATGCACCTCAACGCTTTATTTGCATTCATAGAGTAGTCATACCGCTTGATTTTATTTTTAGCTGTTCGAAAGACGCACTTTAGAAAGCTGCACTTTTAGTCATTACTGATGAACATTATCAGAACTGACTATTCAATAGTAACTTTATACAATATTTAACCAGGGGATTATTTTTGCTAGACACAAAGTCAATCTAACAGTTTCACGAAGATTTAATGTTCATTACTCGCAATTGATATTTTTGTCGTTCACGAAACAGTTGTGTAAGCTTGATCCTGTGGTTTTTGAGGAAGTATTAGGCAAAAAAAATAAAGACCTTATTTAGCACATGAGGTGTTGTTTGTTGTAGAATATTTATCCTAGAGACTTTCTTGTGTTTCTTTATGCAGTTTTCTATGTTATAGTTGAAGTAAGATATTTTCCATGGTCGCAAACAGAGGCGGCGCACTGCGACACTGCAGCACCCCCAAGGAAAAAATAAAAAAATTAAATTTTGTTTCTGTTTATAAATAATAACAATGCTTACAACATTATATAAATGCAGTAAAACAGGTTAAAGGTTACAGCTTATGTTTTGACATTGATTGAATAGTTAATAATTGGAATTGTTCGATTAACGCTTTAGATTATGAAACAGATGCACTGCGATCTAACGCCGATATTCGTTTGCTCTTGTCATAGCATGTTACGTCATTCCCAACT
Organism: Typopeltis vanoorti; assembly: GCF_054136105.1. Classification (NCBI taxonomy): domain Eukaryota; kingdom Metazoa; phylum Arthropoda; class Arachnida; order Uropygi; family Thelyphonidae; genus Typopeltis; species Typopeltis vanoorti. The sequence goes on along the minus strand of NC_143552.1, from coordinate 19,231,394 downwards.
ATAACTGCTCAAACGGCAGTGTATTTTTACTATGCTTACACGCCTTATTTCTGTGAGATATGAAACGTTTATTATTAGTGCATGTGCGTGGTGAACTATTTTTTTTTAAATCTTATTTTATTTTGTTAAAATAACATATAATTATTTATTTATTATAGATACAAGGCTGAATTATGACAAATATCACTGTTGAAAATATGAAAAGAATAATATTTTTTCAATTATCGTTACACGAAACAAATGCACTGCGATCTAACGCCGATATTCGTTTGCTGTCTTTGCACATTATGTCATTAGATACACTGCCCAAGCGGCAGTGTATCTTATGCCTGCGCACGTTATTTCTGTGAGATATGAAACATTTATTATTGGCGCGTGTTCGTGGTGAATTATTTTTTCTTTGTAAATCTTATTTCATTTTGTTAAAATAACATATAATTATTTATTTATTATAGATACAAGGCTGAATTATGACGAGTGTCACTGTTGAAAATATGAAAAGAATTATATTTTTTCAATTATCGTTACACGAAACAAATGCACTGCGATCTAACGCCGATATTCGTTTGCACTTGTCATTGCTATTGATACGAACTTTTATTATTATTATTGCATAACACCTCCATGGAGTCCAAAGACCCATCGAGGGATTGGTGTTTGTTCGTAATGAGGATGAAATATTTTTAATAAAGCAATTTTTAATATATAAATTTATTTATTAATAAATTCGTTACTGATTTAGGGAAAAAAAGTTTTTTTTTTTTTTTTTGGATATGCAGTACCCCCACTTAAAATTTTCACCGGCAGCCACTGGTCACAAATAACGGAGTAATGATTTCAATATATCCTCCGCAGGTTTGTGAACAGAGAAGCAGCAGAAGATATTCAGTATGGCGACTTACGAATCAGAAAGGGAATGACGGTTCAAGTGCCCGTATATTTGATACAGCATGATCCAGAATTCTGGAACGATCCTGAAACGTTTGATCCAGACAGGTAATATATTTACAAAATAGTAAGGAATATGACCAATCGACATTTATTCCTGTTGTAAACAATTAGTTATGCCCTTGTCTTTCTTTCTTTCTTTTTTTTTTTTTTTAACACCAGTTGTTTAGTAAAGGTAAAATTTCCTCCTCCAGCTTTTCATTGAAATCATTTTGTCGATTTAAAGAATTATATATTGTAATTTTGTAATACTGAAGCAATACGTTTTTTTATTATTATTATTTTTTTAGATTCTCACCAGAACGCAAGTCAGAATTAAACCCATTGACATTTCAGTCATTTGGGTTTGGACCAAGGAATTGTCTTGGGATGAGATTCGCTCAAATGGAGGCTAAGCTGGCAATAGCAAAGGTGCTTCAAAATTATCGCTTAATTCCTTGCGAAGAAACGGAAAAGGTAAAATGATTAATCCTTTCTTTCTTGATTAAGCGGATATACTTGCTCGCTATATACAGTTTTCAATAGTAATCTAAGGAAAGAGTAATGAAATTAGGAGCTAAAGGAAATATTGAAACTCAATTTGATTCACAACAAAAATTGTACATTAGTGTCACATGTGACCTATAGGTTGAGAAAAGAGGGATCGCATCTATTGATATTCCTTTTAAACAGTTGAAGACCTTGACCTACAATGAGCACACAGTGAGCACTGGTTGAGACGTTGATGGAATGAAAGAGGAGAGAAGCTGGTTCGATTGGTTTTCAGTTGAGCTGTAAATATTGGGCTTGTATTAATATAGGATTTGGGAAAAGCAGAATAATTATTGATTCAGTGAAACTACGCCAATGAAAGTACCTACAGAAAAGGAACAGGTCAAAAACAGATCGTCTTCATTAGACCAAATGCGAGAACACTATGCCAGGATTAGGAAGTTTGAATATATCTGATGAGTTAGCAAGTGGATTGCTGAAAAGTAGTTTTTACTGAAAATAATAATCTACTCTATAATATAAAATGATAAGCCTTTTTTGGTAGAGTTTTTGTGTCATGTTTTTTGTCAAGTTATTTGAAACGTTTTGTAACTCAAGGGCTACCCTGAGTGTCGAGTCTTCAAAATTCGATTTCGTCAGAATTCAAGGAGAACCGGCCTACCAATCCGGAACTCGGAAGGGGGGGGGGGTGCGTAGGCGCCAGGGGGAATAATCCCCTTTTGATGACTCGACACTCAGAGGCTACCCTAAGTATCGAGTCTTCAAAATTTGAGTCATCAGAATTGAAGGAGAACTGGCCTACCAGTCCGGAATACGGGGGATTGGGCGCCGTAGATGACAGAGGGACGTAGCCCCCCAACTAGTAATAAATAAAGAAACAGATCTTAAGGATGGATGTGATGTGAAAGGCTGGAGGTGTGCGTCTATCTAAGAAAAGAAATCTTACCCTGGCCAGAGATTGTGTATTATCAAAAATTACACAGTCCAACACAATTTTTGCTGACTTTTATATGAGACTTGTTTTTTACTAATTTGGGTGCACTGATTTCAAATATCAAACGCATTTTTCTCTATCACGTCAGTTTTTTCCTCTATGGCATTTTCTTTTTGCTAATTTGTAAGTTTTTGATAGTTTTAAGGAGGCAGTACTATTTAGAGGATCAAACAAAATCGATTTTTTAATATTATTTTCTTAAAGTATGTACTTTTAAAAATCTGTTCCTAACTTTTTATCAAGAAATTCGAAAAATTCCCGAAGATATAGCCTATTATTCAAAGCGGTGCGCAGATCAGAATCGGAGCGCTCACCGCTCTCGCTTGTTAGTAAACGAATAAACGCGTAAGAACCTGCAACGGTACGTACTGGCGCTTTGAATGCGAGAGAGGCCGATAATTTAGATACATAACTACTTAACAATATTCATTAAAAATTACAAGAATATTTATAAAAAAATAACAATTTTACTTACACATGAGTTTCAGGGAATAAATTTTTGTTTGTAGCAATTTCTGCTGTGTGTGTTTTGTTTTGGCAATTCCTTTGAATACTCCAACAGTAGTCGGCCATCATGTGAGAATCCCATCTTCCCTGGTACCGATCTTCCGTATTTGCTAATTTGTAAGTTCTAAAACCTACAAATTAGCAAAAAGAAAATTCCATAGAAGAAAAACCTGACGTGATAGAGAAAAATTGGTTTGATATTTGAAATCAGCGCACCCAAATTAGTAAAAAAACAAGTGTCAGATCATAATCAGCAGAAAAAGTTTTTTTTTTTGTTGGCCAGTGTATCAATGGCAAGCGAAGTGAAATAAGATTTCTTTTACGCGAAAGAAGAGAGAGCTGTGTTTTATTAATACTGAGTATATGCTGTCCACATCTCGCTGAAGAATGGCATGGAGATTATTGCTTAAAAGAACTGGCTTATGGGAGATGCTGAAGCTTGGAATGTTTGAATATTTTGTGAAATAACGAATTAGGGGAAGAATAGAGTATACCTATTCTATCAGGAAAAGTATTTGTGATCAGTGAGAAAAGCGTATGTGTACAATCAAGTAAATTATCAAAAGAAGAGCCTGAAGCATGTCGCACGTCCATAAGTAATGCTGCATATGGAATTGCAAATTTCAGTATACCTTTGTTATGAGTCTGTTCGTCATGTGCTGTATTTAAAAGGTGCTACCACCTATGTGGAGGGGGGGGTGAACCTTATCCTTAATTATTAAAACCGACCACCAGGTAGCACAACAGGATACAAATGGCCAGGTACGAGTTGTCGTTTAGTCGGTTCAGTTTTACTCGCACAAGAGACGCATCGGTTGTAAAGAGGTTTTAGTTTAGAATGCGATAAAAATGAGTGGGTAAGCGATTAATAGATAAACATAAATAGCTAAACGAATGAGAAAATAAATATATTAAACAAAAAGTAAAAGTATTAAAAGTCAAAAGTTAAGTACAAATATTAAGCTCTCTCTATTTTTTTTTTTTTTTTCAACGTTGTTATCCAAATTCAATCAGCAATTAATTTTGGCACGCTCAGTCTACGTGATTCTGTTCAAACTGACATTATCGGTTGGTCCTCGATTCGTTCTCATACTGAACTGACAGCATGCGTAGATATATCTTGGCTATATTCTTCATTAAACGATTCTGCTTACTTTTACATTTGTTAACCACACTGCGAATATATTTCTCGGCACAGTGAGTACGAAAACAGAGAAAGTTTGAGATTTGCAGGAATAATGCTCGTGCTAAATTAAATATTCAAGTGTTATTAACAAAACTATCTCTGATTAAGTTATAATTTCCAGCCCACACCCCTTCTCTCTCTCTCTCGCTTTCATTTTTGCTGTTTTCGCTGTTTTTATAGAGCCAAGTAAACTGACATTTTGGGTTTAATTTAAGAAATTATCGACAGAAATATCTGCTAAACATACAAAAATGGATTTGTACCATAAAAGTGTGTTTCAAAAATACCATCAGTGTAGATATACGGAGGCATAGTCACTTTTTATTTGAAATTTTATATCTGTCAATAATATTAGTAACATAAAAATGAAAGCAATTGAAAATGTCAATTTATATATACATTATTCTAATGTATATAAAATAGCTATTTAGAAGTTGCATTTTTTACGCAGTCTAACTTTTGCACCCATGGCGCTAGGCCGCCTGAAGAAAGCCGTTCTCAGTTCGAATGTAATCGCCGACTAGAGGTACATTTTTCTCCTAGAAACTCGAGAAAAACGACTGTAAAACCCACACCATGTTAGACAAATACTGTCCCTTTTCATCGGATATCGTTAATAATAAGCGATAATCTTTGGTCAGATATCTCTGATTGCCTACTGGTGCAGTCTGAATTTTCTCCTGATATTTCCAAAAGTTAGATAAGCTAAAACAGCCTCATTTCCTACAAGGAATAAGACGCGTTAGCAGATTTATTTTTATTTAAAAAACTAGAGTCGAACTCTGGTGTTTTCCAATCGAAGTGTTCTGCTATTCCAGTGGTTCGTTTTCCACCCTCTGCAGAACATAAGTAAATGCATAATAAATACGTAAATAATTATTTACGTCGTATATATTATGTAATAATAATGATAAAGAATTATAATTATTATAGCATAATCTTGAAGAGGCCTATATTATAATATAGGCCTCTTCAAGATTATTCTATAATTACTACCTTTAATATTTTCTCCTTTAATGCAAATAGATATAACCAAGTTGGCGCTTTTTATTATTATTCAGGATAAAGTCGAGCTGCGGATCGCACCGGTCAATCTGACTCCCAAAAACGGTGTTTTCCTCAGAGTCGAAGACCTGCATCCCAACAACTGAATATATGAGAAGAATAAAGAAAGATATATAACCTACAATTAGGACAAATAATATTTTGGTGCACATTTATTAAGAATAGTGCTGTGATTTCTGTGAGTTAGATTTGCATTAAATGGCTTAGTGTCAAATATGGCAAGTCAATTTTATATATGTACAAAGCGCATTTCTTATTATGAATGTAAATAAAATTAATTTGTCAATCACTGTTTTGTTTCACCGTTACTTAAATGTTTATGGTAATTCAATGACTGTTCAGTTTTTGTACACTCAAAATAATAATTATAATACACGTTAGACAGCCGATGATATACATTTTGTTACAAAAAGTGTTAGAGCAACTCCATGATTTCTAGAATTTTGCTTGTAGCAGACCAAACGGTACATCAATAATAATAATAATATATATATATATATATATATATTATTTTTTTTCGTCGTGTATATATATATATATATATATATATATATATATATATATATATATATATATATATATAAAATTAATTTAACTGACTAGAACCTGAGAAAGTATAACAAAAACTTTTAATAAATCACGACTAGTTTCATCGGTGCTTCGACTTCTTCAGATGAGAAAGTAAAAACATAAGACTTATAAAAATAACAAGGTAAAAAACATGGACTTTCCAGCTTAATAAAAAGAAATAGAATAGTAACAGTCATATTTGAATAGGCGACCGCGTGCTACCCTTGGCATGAGTTGAATGTGTGTGACAGCTAATTTTAGAGCGTCAGTACTGGATTGCTGCGCTATGGGAATCAGGCAAATTGTAGCTTAGATTGTTGTTCAAGTGTGACTCTTATCAAATCAAAAGAAATAGTTCTGGACCCTTGACACTTGAACAACAATCTAATGCAAAAATCAAATGCAAATATCGCATTTTTAGCATCTTACATACACATTTGACATGCCACATTATCTCATATTTTTATATACAGTAGATAGATACATTGTTATTGTACATTTGCAATACAAGCACACGAAACATAAAACGATTAGTAATAAAGAAAGAATTAAAAACGTAAAAGAAGTTTAACAACAATTTAATGTGATGGATGTGTTTCAATACCGCTACACAAAAATCAATATCAGGTGAAATATTTCAAACTGCAATTCTTAGATTTCTGCTTTGAAATGAAACTTATATAAATAAGCATATATTTACTAATATTCATTAAGCACCGAAATATGCAGGAAGCAAAATTTGTGAAGCAATGAATGTGTAATCTTTTCCATTAAAATATAAAAAATTACAAACAAACAAAAATAAAATAAATAAATAATAAAAATTAAATACGTTTCTTTTAAGATAAAAAAACCTACTTAGTCTTAAAACATTTTAAATTTGTTTTTATTATTTCACGGGCCCCCCTCAACAAAACCTACGGCCGCCAAGTGGGCCGCGGCCCACAGTTTGGGAAGCGCTGCTCTAAGCAACTGAGACACAAACCAGTGTTGATTTCTTGGAGTATTGCAGGCTTATGCATAACTGTCGTCCACGTGTTTCCTGGCATGAAGGCTATGCCTCATTTACTTGGTTCCGTTATTGCTTCAATGCTCTGATCCAAAATTTGCACTGAAGGTAAGAAAATATTGTTTCACCTTTCTATCTTAAATTCTTGGGATTTAAGAAAGAAAGGTGAAAGGTGATGCATCGGTTCTCAAAGAAGCGTGCCAAAGCTATACGTGAGAAGGACTAGGCATATTGCAGTTAGTTTCATCCCAAACTGCTTTTTGAAATCTTTAAAAGCAGAAAAATTTCATCTTGTTCAAATGGCAGTCATGCGTTCTCATCTCTTGCCAAAGCAACTGGTGGTGAGTTTTGTCCAACCTTGCTTCCACATGTTTTTTGGATGCTTCAATGACATCATTATCTACAGAAAAGTCGATCTCCTAGCTTCTTAATTTCCTGTAATTCTTGCATACACGATCTCAGTACCGTAGTCTTCCCCCTTATCCGTGGTTCGCTATTTGCGGTTTCAGTTATCTGCGGTTGACCCTGGTCGTAAAATATTAAATGAAAAAATCCAGAAATAAACAATTTATAATTACATAGGCAAAGTGGATATTAGATCCATCATTATTTCAAAGCCGAATGATTGTAGAAACCCTGAAAATTTCGTAAGTTGATCTACCAGAATACAATCCTCAGCATCCTCGAGTTGCCTTAGCTACTTAAGTCAAGTAAACAGTGCTAGCTAAGGCAATCCTGGGATGCCGAAGATTGTATTCTTGTAAGCTCTCAGGTCAACTTACGAAACTTTCATAGTTTCTACAAACATTCGGCTTTGAAATAATGTTGGATCTAATATCCACTTTGTCTATGTAATTTTATATCGCTGAAATGAAGCCATACGGCTTTTCTTTTAGTAATAGGCAATTCAGCTGATCCCAGAGATGGTCCACCAGGCTCATTGCAAAGGTGGAGACAGTTACACGCACCTTGGCCTTTCAGAAATAAGGAATTGCGCACCGTTCTGGGTACTTCTCGGTTATCAGATCGACTGTCGGGGTATCGCAGTGCTTGTGTTCAAGTAACCCTTATTTTACTTAATAATGGCTCCAAAGTGCAAAAGTAGTGATCCTGGCAATTTGGATTATGCCAAAGAGAAGCAGTAAGGTGCTTCCTTTTAAGTGAAAAGGTGAAAGTTCTCGACTTCATAAAATAATAAAGAAATAAATAAGAAAGAAAACGCGTGCTGAGGTTGATAAGATTCCATTCACATTCAGATAACTTTTATTACAGTATGTTGTTATAATTGTTCTATTTTATTAGTAATTGTTGTTAATCTTTTACTGTGCCTAATTTATAAATTAAATTTTATCATAGGTATGTACCGTATTTTTCTGGTGTATAAGACGCACTTTTTTACCTTAAAAATTCATCTTAAAAATGGGATGCGTCTTATATAATGAAGATAAAGATTGTTTCCTCTTTTCAAAGTCATACGCACTCCCTTTTATGTTCCAAGATCTTTGTAGGCGGTTAATGGTGCAATCAAATTGATGCGTGACCTTCACGTGACTTCTAGCGCGTCATTAGCTAAGAATGGGGAGTCCCCATTCAAGTTTCATAATATCTTATCCGAGTAATCAGTTACCGATGTTTATCAGTATTGAGTTGACGTGTTGAGATATTTTGTGTTAGGTTTTTTTCCAGAAAATTGTATTAAATTTCTTGGGTGCGTCTTATACACCGGAAAATACGGCATATATCTATACCAGTGGCGTCATGTGATCATTTCGGTTGGGTGTGCTGTCATGTTTTCCAGGAAGGGGGGGGGGGGGCTTGGAGACAAATAATTGCATCAATAAATTTTTATAATTATTGCTTTAATTAAATAATTACATCAATAAACGTCTTTTAGCTTTCTTTATGTAATTATTTGTCGATGTAAACTATAAATACATAACTATAAATTTCATTTTGCATCAATTTCAATGATCTTTAATTCTTGGGGAAAAAAAAATGGTATTCACAATTAATAGTTTTTAGCACAATTTCATATATTAAAAAATTGACCAGATTTTATTCAAAATCAATTAATTAATCCTAAATTAAATGATTTCAGTTTAAAAGCAAAAAAAAATCATTAACCTAACAAGTAAAATAATATTAAACCCCACAACAGGCCAACCCATAATAAAATTTTAAGACAGACAAAGCATTCCCAGGGTTGAGGATGTAAGATTACATATCGCATTCAGTTTTACGATTATAATTTGTGGAATTGTTTAATCGATCCCGGAGGAAGTTCCTCGCCCACCGCGGACGCCCATGACCATGGGAATGCATCGATGTATGAAATATTGGGAGGGCATAGTGCATCAGCACTCATCTTAATTGGTCCAATGTAATTAATTGCCAGATAACTTTGAATACTTCTGCATAGAGTGGGGGAACAATCTGTTTTATGATTGATTAGAAAACAACAATGCAGGAGAATGTTATATTTGATTGGTATATTTGAAATACTCAAAGATGAAAATATGTGAACCATCCTTTATAAGACATGTGAGAATAGGAAGGAATAAGTGTGAGTAGAAACGCTTCCATTAATGGTAAAGAATAATTAATAATTATCATTTGTGATATGTGTGTCCTATAAGTTGCTGGGTGGAGCAAATAGCACGATCCTATAAATTCTAAACATGAACAAGTGAATTTATGATGGCATAATTAAAAAAAAAAACATGAGAGAGAGTATTGCGGGAATAAATACAGTTTGATGAAGCAGCAAATCATCTCGTAAAATTTGTTGCACATGTTATGTGTATTTGCCTGGTTTGTGTATATTTCGCTCAGTTTTCCAAGAATTTTATTTTGTTTACGGAGACAGAGTATACAAACATCTGATCATTATCAGAATTATCCACACTTTCGGGAATCCTAAATTCATTAGTTGTTGTTTTTTTTTTTAGTATCAGCGGTTCTTCTGTCTTATCAATCTCACATATGCTGGTATTTTGTTGTAGATCAACAACGTCTTATAATACACAGAATATTCATTTTTATTCAGGAATAGATATTTTTTACTGTCTGTTGTTTCCGAAGACTAGAATAAAAATACCTCTATACCATTAAAAAACGTTGCAACCTCAACAGATGCTATACTGCACAAGCAAAAGAAAAAAACAATTAGCATTTTTCTCCTAACATCCTCTTTCAGATTTTCAGTTCCAGAAAACATGTGTAACAGCTGTTTGTAATAAAGCCATCAAATATAGTAATCTCTCAACTCATGACAGTGACAACATTCAATTGGATTGATTGACTCAGGTGCTGAGTAAGTTCAAAATTTAAGCTCACCTAGATACGCCTTCTCAGCAGTTTAAAAATAATACAACGCTAAGAATTTGACATGCTGCGCCCTCTTTACATCTTTACGAATGGCTCAAAGGTGTATGCATTTTGAAAGCACACACCCGGGATATTAACGCAAATGTGACGCAATGTTTACACGGCGAAAAGCGCCTTCTTCATGAAGCAGTAATGCTTTATTACCCTCGTGAAGAGGACAATGAAGCATTAGTACAGTATATTGTGTTCAATTTTAGGAATCGCGTGAAATCTGTAAAACGGGAATAAATGCAAAAATATAATATCGGTGATACTGATATTTCGTGGATGAGCACCACATATCTAGCACACCCGGAATATTTGCCCCCTGATATATCTATAGGAATAAACATATATACTATATTTCCTACATATACTATGTATATATATGTATTTCCTATACATAGTATAGGGAAAAAAACACAGTATATATAGGGTTTGGCACTATCCACGGTTTCAGGTATCTGTGAGGTGTCTTGAACTGTATTCTCCGCGGACAAGGGGGAACACTGTAAATGCTTTCCTATGGTGCCAATCACATAACATTCAATATCCTTTTAATATCCCTCCAAACAGGATACCAAAAACTCTCGTGGACTTCATGGCATTTCTCCAATTTTACTGAACGCTTGTTCTCCAAATTGTTTCCTGTTATCCTTTGTCTTTTTATTCTCATATTCGAGTTGTATCTGTCCTACATATTGGAAATTAGCCATATTCAACCCATTCCCAAAAAGAGCAACAACTCTTTTAAACCATCTATATACCATCAATTCCATGCACTTCAGTTCTTTCTAAACAGAGAAAATCATTAAAACAACTTCTATGTCATCTTGAATCCTTTCAACAAACCAACGATAGCAGTATCAATTTTATCAATGTCGGTCAACAGGGAATCACATATTCTATAGAAGGGTTTGCTGAAACTCAAGTACGAGGAGGCGGAGGATTGGAAAGTTCTGATAAATACCTAGAACAAAACGCTAATGAGTCAATGATGTATATACAAGAACAATTTGCTATAGTTAGTTATTTTTCGTAAAACACCGCTCTTCACTTTTTTCGAAACAAAGTCTTCCACATATTTGCACATGCGTAATTACACATACCAGCCACTGAATTAGAAACTTTTATTTACTTCGCTGAAATTAGTGGTTTTTGTACTTGCATGCAACTTCAATTCCCTGTGCACAGTTGGGTTGGGAACAGCTTTCATTAAATGCTTCAGTCAACTGCTGCACAAAGAAAGTTGTGTTTGACCGGACATGCCTTCTCAGATGACAGCGATCTCGTTTCTGACAGATTGTCTTATAACCCTCCTACCGGCCAAGGTGGATGAAATAGCAAGACTACCCCATACTTTTTCATGGATCAAAACTTCATCAGCATTCTATCTTTTATCAACTATTTACCCTCCACTGCTGTTAATCCCTTAACGGCGATTTGAGAGCCATTAGCGGATTAACTGTGGTCGAGCGACTTTTGTCACTTGTTACTCTGTTACTTCGAATTTTCTTCACTGTACTAGGATATTTGATCGTTTTTTTTTTTGTTTTTTTTTTTACTGAACAATTTATTTCTTGTCTCTTTCCAAAAATAGAAGTTTCACATCTGCCAAAATAAATAATCAATCCTGAAATGACCATAGATCAGCCTTTGCAATGAATATACTTTAGTAGTAGTTAATTTCCTCCACTTTACTGACAATATAGATTCTTTTTCGCGAATTTTCAAATGTTTGTTTACGTTTAAAATATTTTGTCAAATATTTATATTTTTAAATAACATTTAGTGAAATAAATATGACATTTTGCTTTCTTTCTTTGCAAAATACCTTTATATGGATTGTCACATTTCAATTTCAGGAACGATTGTTTTTTTTTTGAACAACAAATGATTATAAACTGCATTACTCGGTTTCCGATATTGTATCTTTTTTAGTATCAAAAATTTATACCTAATGGTATTTTATCTTCGCCTTCTTCTTTTGCTGAAAATTGCAACAGAGGTTTTTTTTTTTTTTTTTTTTTTTTTTGTAGGATGCATATTACTATAATATCCAGTGCTTAAACTGTAGATATGTCGAAAATATAATAGGAAGGATATCTTGTATGGAATGATTAAAAATTTATGCTAATTGTTAGGATTTTTTACTGCAAACCCCCTCCCTCTCCTGTCCTGGAACTGAGTAGCATAACTACTTTAAATTTCTATAGCTTTAAAAGCTTTCAGACGGTATTCAAAATCTCTTATTTCAGTTTACCGTTTTGACAAAAGAAATAAAGCAATAATATTGCTGTATATCGAAGCTTCTAATTCTGTACTCTTTCTTTGAATCTGAAATCAGCGGTCTGCTGAAATTATTCTAAGATTTAGAAATACTATGCTGTATTTTCAACATGTAAAACTGTATACCTCACAAAGAAATTTCAATTGTGTTATTTCTGTTTCTTTTTTTTTTTTTTTAAAAAAATCTAAATATTACTACTTCTATTTCTGCTGATAGCTATTTCTGAAATACGTCTTAGAAATGCTGGACAATAATCCTCTTACCTAGAGGAAAAGCTAAAAGTCTTAGATTACTCTTTTGAGAAACACAAGACAGAAAGTTTCCTAGAAGTCGCACTAAATTGCCTCAAGCAAGAATGTCTTGTTTCGTTTTCTGTTGTTCAGATATGTCAGTTTTACTGTGTTCTAACACAGTAAAACTGACATTTCTTTTACAGGCTGATGAAGTATTTATGCCAAAAATGATTTCTTTATTTATAGTGATAAGTTTCACTTTTATTATCGAAAAATTCTAAATTATTTGATAATTATCTTGAAACAAATTACTGCTATTGTTGCTGCTCCTCTTGCTTGCCATCTCACAAATGAATTGTATATTGGGTACTTTCTAATATTTCTTTCTGCCCAGTAACAAGTTGTAGACTAACGGAGATTATTAACTTCCCACCACTCACCCACACGCACACACACCACTGGGAACCGGATAAAAAGAACATGCCCAGAAGGCAGCACACTAAAGTACCTCGTGCAATAACTGAATATTTTACATGCAGAAATTCCTTGTTCTGTTTTTTCATCTTTCTGATTGATTAGCAGACATTCGAAGCATATTCTGATATTGCATTTGTAGGATGACATTAAAAATGTCATCCTACATTTTAAATATTAATTTCCCCTATTAGCCAACGTCACGTAACTTCATGATTTATAACAATAGGGAAATAATATGTATATTTTCTTATTTATAATTTGCAAATTTATAATAATCAAAACTTAGTTTCTGTGTCGAAAACATTAAACATTATGTGGAACAATTATTATGGAAAAATCACGAATGAAATAAAAACCGTACCTATGTTTCATAACAGCTTTCGGGTGTCTGGTAATGTTTCAACGGGAGGGGGGGGGGGGACGTGATGCTATCAAAGTCGAAATAAAGTTCATTTGTATTGTGAAAGGAAATGAAAACATTTGATGCATTTGATATACATATTTTGAATGATAAAAATAAGCAAATGTATCGCTTACTTTAAAAATTGGAGAACAAAATATCTGAATTATGCAGTAAATATCTATAACTGCTAATTCATTTTGTAATGACCAATTATACAGGGAAACCAAGAAACTGAAAGTACAAAGAACAGTAGATTACTATATAATATAAAGAAAAAAATTTAGTGATATGATTAAAGAATTTCATGTTATTCTCTATAAAGCAAAGTTGCTCCAGCGTGTCCTAAAGGAAATCTGTGAAGTATTATTCGATTTCGATGGTTTTGTACAAAAATAAAAATAATATAATCTGGAACATCGGCAGCCGGTTTTCTTTTCTTTTTTTAAAAGAATATTGCAAATAATTATCGTGGATTAATTTCTTCGAGAACAAAGAATAATGTTTTGTCTAGAAAGCGATTAGAAAAAAAATTAAAAATGAAATTGGTTCTTGCATAATTTCTTCACTTAAATAAGGCAATATTTAAGTGAAGAAATTATACAAGACTTTTATTTTGTCCAGAAATTAAAATTGGATTGTACAATAAAAAAAAAAAAAAAAAAAAAATCAGCTAACGCCTTTTTATTCCCGTATACGGGAGTAGGCGAGGCCATTTAGCCCTATCTAACTTTTGGAGACTGAGTGGGCAGTTCAATCTCCACTGCGGGATTCCAATCCCAAAAAAAAAAAAAAAAAAAACCAATCTCCATTGCCTGCAAGCCGATTACAACAATGGGCGGCGTGTTCTCAAAACTGAACGAAATAACATCTGCGTTGCAAATATCAGTGACCAATCAGCAAATTTTTCCACTGAAATTGAAGATCAAGGTAGTCTGTATCCGGTTCTCAAATCTATTACTACTGAATAATTTCTTCGCAAGTTCGTATTGCAGTGTGTAAGTGCTTGTTCTGAAACCGAAGTGCCGTGATTTTTTTAAAAGTAATAGGAATACAGAGTTAAAATCTGATATGAATAAGAGACAAGGCACTTCGTTTAATTTTGGTATTGAGAAATCTCTTATTGAAGGTGTTTGTGACGGAACAGATAGTGAGTCATCCACCTGAAGCCTACAAAGATCTCCAGGGTGTACAAAAGGAGGGGAAAACTACCAGCACACAGGAGAAAAAGTCTGCATTCACTCGTAAGTACTTATAATAATATTATAAATATATTTCGTGATCAGAATGGGAAATGTAAATGAAAATCAGCACAAATTAATTTAATGATGTTTGCCTGAATAAACTACGACATGCTACAACATTTCATTAGTCCAGTGATTGATAACTAATTTAAATGTAATTTATATTTGTCAACATGCCACACCGTATACATAAGTGTACTAATACTCTTTATGATTATGCCATAATTAATTATTAATACTTATGTTAATGTATGAACTTTAAAAAAATTTGGAAAGGTATTTACGAGTAAATTTGTTGGGACTGCCCTCGGAAAAAAAAAAAAAATCAGCTAACGCCTTTTTATTCCCGCATATAAGGAGTAGACGAGGCGACTTTAAAAAAAAAAAAGAATTCTTCTTACTCTTTTAACTAAATTTATAATTAATATCTGATTTATTTCAAACTGTTTAATTTTTGTTACTGAACATTTTATCAAATCATTCTTATTACAATTGCTTTTACATTATTTGATACGGTTTAGTACGTTTCTTACAAGTATTGTTACAATTCATATTTACTTTTGTGTGTTGCAGTCTTTTTTTATTATTTTGCATTATTCATTTACTTTTATATTATTCGACATTTCTTATTTATAATCTTATTGTTTTTCATACTAAAGTTAGCTTTACAACAAAATTCTATTTGTTTTTATTATAGCTCTGACAAATATGGGAATTTGAATATTATTGAAAAATTTCCCATGGATTCTTGTTTAACATGTTCATTGCCAAACACGCGATATCGCGCGATGCAAGTTCTCACCAAAGGGCCGATCACGCGTTATCGCGTGGACGTCGTTAACTAAATAAAAAATAAAAAAAAGTTGGCCGCCACACGAAATTCCAATTTTCAGCTTGGCAATGAAAGTGTTAAAGACAGAAACTTTAACAGAAGGAGGAGCAAGTACTTCTAGTGACACATCTACTCATATGATTGGAGAAGATATGGAATTGCAAACTGTGGTTTCTTCAAAAGCTAATATTAAAGAACAAGAGTCGTCTAAGAACAGACCAAAACGGAAGTACCATGAAAGTTATTTAAATTATGGATTTACGTGTATTTGCAATACAGATGCTCCTGATGTTTTATGTAATTACTAGTAAACAGTTCTTTGGCTCCAGCTAAATTTCGTACCCACTTCGAAACGAAACACACTGATTACAAATGAAAATATATACATTTTTTTAAGAGACGACGTGACTCGCTAGAAAAATCTAAACTTCAAATTACTACAACTGAAAATGCAACAAAGGCTTCTTTTCGCGTGAGTTACCGCATTGCACTTCATGGTGAAGCTCATTCAATCGGTGAGACGCTCATTAAGCCTTGTGTGAAAGACATTGTATCATGCATGTTAGACGAGCAGGTTGCTAAAATAAAAAAAAATAGATGAAGTACAATTATCAAATAATACTGTTTCACACTGCATCAAAGATCTTTCTGCTGACATAGAAAAAGAGCTAATTCATCGACTTAGACTGCAGTGAATATTCATTGCAAATGGATGAATCTACAGATGTCGCAGGACTCACTGTATTACTAGTGTTTGTTCGCTACATATTTGATAAAAGTATTGAAAAAGATTTACTCATGTTCGAATATCATTAAGCAAAAACTACTGGAGAAGATATATTCAACTGTATTAATAATTATATTGCAAAACAGGAAATCGGTTGGGAGAAGTATTAATATTTGTACAGATGGTGCTCAAGCAATGGTAGGAAAGAGGAAGGGAGTTGTAACACGTATTCTGTAAGTAGCTACAAGAGCCACCAATAGGCATTGTGTTTTGCATAGACAAGCACTAGTAACAAAAAGAATTCGTACATATTTAAAAACTATTTTCGATGAAGCCGAAGAAATGATCAACTATGTAAAATCTCGACCACTTCAATCCAGGTTATTTAAAATTTTGTGCGATGAAATGGGTAGTGCACACAACGCACTTTTATTACATATCGAAGTGAGATGGCTATCCAGAGGAAAAGCATTATTGAGGCTTTTTGAACTTCGTGGTGCGTTAATGGTCTTCTTGATGTCATATAATTTAGGACAAAATTTTATTGAATTATTAAGAAATTCTTCATGGTTGATGAGTCTTGCGTATCTGCCAGATATTTTTACAAAGTGCAATGAAATTAATTTATCATTACAAGGAAAGAATATTACAATTTTTAATACAAGAGATAAAATTGCATCTTTTGGTAGGAAGTTGTAATTCTGGATTTCTACAGTTGAACAGAATAATTTTGATTGTTTTCTCACCTTGCATGAATTTTTGACTGAAATAAATTCTAAAGCAAATGAAGAGAAGTATAACGTAATTTTAGAACATTTGCATGACTTGCAATCAACCCTTTTGCAATATTTTCCAAAATCCAGTGAGGACAATTCCTGGGTTCTGAATCCATTTAAAGTGACAGCAAAGCCAGCAGGCTTGAGCACAAGTGACTATGAAAATCTAATTGATTTAATTAGTGACTCTGATTTAAAACAAAAATACAAGGAACTGCCAATAAATGATTTCTGAACAAGCGTGTCAAAACTAGCTATTTTTTGTTTTACTTCCTTTTACAACGACATATTTATGCTAGGCAGGATTTTCATATTATGCTGCAACCAAATCAAAATCCAGGAACAGATTCGACGCTACACCAAATATGAGAATTCAACTTTCTAATATTGTTCCTGATATCAAAAGAATTTGTAATTCAAAGACCCAAAAACATCGGAGTCATTAAGAACTTAATTTGCAATATACTTTTACTATTTTTGTGTGTTTTGTTTTTACTAATTAACATTTGACAATAAATGATTGTTTATTCTTAACGCTTAGATTTACTCATTTATTTTATTTATATTTACCTAACCTACAAAACTAGCACACAGGAGAAATAAAGTCTGCATTCACTAAATTTTTGGTGATCAGAATGGGATATGTCAGTGAAAATCAGCACAAAATAATTTAGTGTTGGTTTAATTGATGTTTAATTAATTAATAACTAATAATTAATTATCAGTCATCAATAATTGATAATTAATATCAATTATTAATTATTAATTGTCAATTATTAATTAACAGTACAATCAATTATTGATTAATAATTGCCAACCAATAATTGTCAATTATTAATTAACAGTAAAATAAGCTAAATTACCAATTAATTATTAATTAATACATTACAAACTAATCAAGGTGTTCCGTGAACATTTCAGGATTTGTGAAGTGTTCCGTCGTAGAAAAAGTTTGAGAAACCCTGGTCTATTATATACCAAGACATTTTCAGCGTTCCATTTTACATATGTAGACAACGATAATCTGATTTTTCTGATAAAGTAAAGAATGGAGGTTGGCTAATATGATAATAGGTGACACAAAAAGCAGAAAACACGCGTATTCCCAGAGGACAATGATGTACTTAACAAAAATGAACAACCCCTTTACAAACTATGGTAGTTATGAATTCGACCCTGTAGAAAGGACAAAGTACGTGAGGCATCTTTCGTGGATTAAGAATATAGAATATAGAATTTTCCCAGAAATAATACCTATAGAAATATAGTTTCTGTAGTGGTAGAGTATTATGAATGAGAAACAGATCGTTGGTTGAATGTGTGAAGTCAATAGTGGTTGCGGCTCTAATTATTCTGTTTTGTATTCGTATTAATGCAAGCAGATTGTTGTAATAATCTCCACCCGAATAGGTGATGCCATATTGCAGTGAGGAATTTACCCCAGGAATAGTATAAGTATCTTAAGAATGCTGCATTTACAAATTTTTTAACGTACTATCAACTATTAAGCGCCTCCGTAGCGCAATTGGAAGAACGACGGTACACTGCGCCCTTCGATTGGAATAGGCCTAAGTTTGATTCTCGTCGCGACGGGAGGAATCTTTATCTGGACGATTTCAATCGAAGGTGAGTTAGCCGATCTCATACGGAGGTAGCAGGGTTTTTTCTCCCGGAAACTCCGGTTTTTCATCCCGCATACAGACAAATTGGCCCTTCAGAACACACGCAATTTACAGACAAAATATACTAGTTGTGGTAGTGGTGGAGGTGGGCGGTAGGTGGCGTTGATGGAGATCATTCGTAGTAGAGGTTCGGTGTAGTAGTTGAGACAGTTGTAGGTGTCCTCCCGCGATGAGTCTTCGGACTCCTTGGAGGTGTCATGAATAATAATAATAATAACTATCAACTTTACTGACATAACGGGTGAAGCAAAAGCTTTTCATATTATCGGCTATCTTGAGAGAAACTGTGAGTGGAGAAAGTTTATGAGCTAATTGCTCGCCCTGAGTGGGCTAAGAGATTAGTCCTCAGTGTTGAAGTTTAGGATGACTTTAGGTCTTTTTATGTTTGAAATAATCCATTGCGTCATAATCTGCAGCCAGTTGGATCAGTTTGTTAGGGTGCACAGATGCTTTAGAGAAGAATTTTATTGCTATAGTCTGTATGAAAGTGTAAATATAGGGAACATTTTTGGACAGTTTGGATGAACTATGGGGCGCCCAGGATCAATCTGAGACATTTATTCTGGATACCTTGTAATTTGAGAATATTAGAATTTGAAGCATGACTCCAGGCTGGTGAAGCGTAGGTGAGTATTGGACTTACCATCAGTTTGTATATGAGAAGTTTGATTTTGGTGCTCAGCTTACTGTTTCTGTTAATTAGCGGATAGAGCTGGGCTATGGATTTTGATGTGTTTGCACAGAGAGTCTTAATATGGGAGCTGAAAGTCAGTTTTCTGTCCAGTATTACACCAAGATATCTGATCTCATTTTTCCACGGAATTTTAGTGTTGAAAAGGAGAATATCTTCTTTAGGAAGCAATGATCTTCTGGAGAATAGGACGGCTACGCTTTTCAGGGGATTCACTTGGAGTCGCCATTTGGAAAAATATTGTTCGATTAGCAGTAGGTTTTCTTGCAGTTTCTTGATGGCTAGGTGAGGCTTTAAAGATCTGGCTAATATCGCTGTATCGTCAGCGTATAGGGCTTTAATTGAAGATAATGGGTTCTGTGGTATATCATACAAGTATAAGTAAATAGGATTGGTGCTAGTAAGGATCCTTGTGGAACTCCAGCCAAGATGCATTTTTGTGTCGAGACTACCCCACACATCTTGACTTGCATGTGCCTATCGTAGAAGTATGCCTTTATAAGATGAATGATTCCGATTGGTACACCAGATGATATTAGTTTGTGTAGCAAACCATAATGCCAAACCTTGTCAAATGCACTGGCTATGCCAAGGAAAACAGCCCCAGTGCATTGACGCCAGTTGAAACCCCGTGATGATGTGTTCCACCAATCTGTGTATTTGCTGCCTGGTGCTATGTGACTGTCGGAAGCCAAACTGCTCCTCAGGCAGGATATTTAATCGGAGTACTAAATCTTGAAGTCTGGTAAGAATTACCTTCTCGGCAATTTTGCCGAGATTAGAGATGAAGCTGATTGGTCTGTAATTTTGAGGCAATCTGGGATCTTTTCCAGGTTTATGGATCGGTATTATGTCCGCCAGTTTCCAGTAGGAAGGGAATTGTTTGTAGTGAAGGATGGAGTTAATTATATTTGTCAGATGGACAATAGCTCTACGTGGTAGACGCATTATTACTCTGTTAGAGATACCATCGGGTCCAGGAGCCTTTTTGTTCTTGAACTTCTTAATAATAGCATATATTTCAGCAGGTGAGGTGAGTACAATTTGAGTGGAATATGCAGGGCCGCATTTACCATTAGGCACATGATGCGCAAGCTGGGGCCTCACTCTCTATGGGGGCCACATAGAAAAACCTTACTTCTCACAGAGAACAATAAAAAACACAGCATAGTTATAGTTGGGAGGACTAGGGGCCATCCATGGAAACAGGATGGCCCCTAGTCCAAGAGAGGGTGGCTAGCAATGGTGTTAGAACTATGTTTTTTACTTGAAGAGTGGTGAACGAGTGTAATAAGTTGCCAGAGTCTGTTGTGGGTGCCATGACTGTCAATGAGTTCACTGTGTGGATGTTGAGTAGTTGTTTAGGGCCTCCCTCGATTAGACTAAGGACTCCTTGGAGTTGCCCGTAATAATAATAATAATAATATTACTTAAATTAAGGGGATATTAAATCCCGCATAGTTTTAAAACCGAATAAGAAACTCAAAGATCGGAATCAGAGAGTTTCTTGCCGATTATAGTAAACTATAAAGTATCGGCGACACTAGCGTTAGCCAATGCAAGTGATCCTAGTACGTAGTACAATATCGGGCAACTCGTTGCAAAGGTGGAGGAAGAAGTTCACATCACTATTCTTAGGTATTTTCCATAATATTTAATATTTTCCTAGGAAATTACATTTCCTAGGAAATGTGTTTTTACATTTTCCTATTATATTATAGTGTTATATTATATCATATCATTTATATAATAATATAATATGATATATAATATCATATTATATAATAATATAATATAATGTAATATAATATCATGAATATATTACATTATATTCATGATATTAATATAATATAATATAATATAATATAATATAATATAATATAATATAATATAATATAATATAATATAATATAATATAATATAATATAATATAATATAATATAATATAATATAATATCATGATATATAATAATATAATATATAGGAATATAATATAATATAATATAATATCATTTTATAAAATGATATAATAAAATGATATTATATTATATCATTTTCCTATTATATTATATTATATTATATTATATTATAGTTAAATATTATGGAAAATACTTAGGTATTTTCCATAATATTTAATATTTTCCTAGGAAATGTAATTTCCTAGGAAATGTGTTTTTACATTATGGAAAATACCTAAGAATAGCGATCTGAACTTCTTCCTCCACCTTTGCAACGAGTTGCCCGATATTGTACTACGTACTAGGATCACTTGCATTGGCTAACGCTAGTGTCGCCGATACTTTATAGTTTACTATAATCGGCAAGAAACTCTCTGATTCCGATCTTTGAGTTTCTTATTCGGTTTTAAAACTATGCGGGATTTAATATCCCTTAATTTAAGTAATGTTTTCATTGCCGAAATGAAGCTTATTAGCTCTTTCTACTTTAGTAATAATAATAATAGTTGCAAAATAAAATACTTATTTATAAATATTAAATTCATAATATAAAAACTAGAAACCGCTGAAAAATTTGTGAGGCCTCCCGCTTCCATTTGAAACACACCGTTCTTTCCTTAGAATATAAAGCTAACAGGAACTGCTGTATGTATTCCATGAAATTAATGTATGTAAGTGTACCATTTCTTTGCTGGACGTATATACACGTCCAGCAAACCTGGATAGTTATTATTTTTAGTTATTAGTGATTATTTTTTTTTAATTTTAATATGAACTGATATGAAGCAAATACCTGGATAGTACAACACCAGGGCAACTCTTAGTCCACCTGGTAGTGCAAAACAGAGGCAACTCATAATAAAGGTGGAGCAAGCTCTGTTCACTGTTCTTGGTATTTACCCATAATGTAACACCCAGCTCCTAGGAGCTGTATTACTGTTTTTCATTATGAGAGGAGGTCACTACCCAGATCGATTTCAACCTTTACTGAGGTCTCATCAGTGAGTAGGTAGACCTAGATATAATATGAAGGTTTTGTAGCGGAACAATATGGGATGTAATATCACTTAATTTTAATTATCATTTTATATTATAGAGTGTGTGTGTATATATATATATAACAAATTGAGATTTTTTTGAAAACGCAACATGTTTCTTCGAGATTGACTTCATCAGGCGTTAAGAACATAAAAAGGTAATAGCTTTCTATGTTCTTAATGTCTTTTAATAGCTTTGTATGTTCTTAACGCCTGATGAAGTCAATCTCGACGAAACATGTTGCGTTTTTAAATAAATCTCAATTTGTTATAATTCTCGGATTTTTAGTCAGTTTATATTAAAAATATATATATATATATTATTTTTTTTTTTAATGCAAATATATATCAATGTTGTGTTATTTTTAGTTTATTAAAATGAATTATTACGGAAACATCGACTTTTATTTTCAATAAACTAAAAAAAAAAAAAAAAGCGTATGAATTTGATTATTTGAAATAGACTTGTTCTTTTGGGGTCTCATTATGATGTTGTGCCTAGGGCCTCAAAAAGTGTAAATGCGGCCCTGGGAATATGCGAGAGCAGAATTGAGTGAATATCTGACATTACGGTGGATCTTGTATATATGGTTAAAATCGAGGAGATCGTATACAGGTTTACATTGTTTTTCAAGATGATTTGCTATTGCTTCAGCATTATCGGCATCCGTGTGGATGAGACCCGAATCTGTTTGGAGGGGGGGGGGGGAAGAGGTTTATTTCTGTTTTTAATCTTTCGGATGAGATTCCATATGGAGTGGTTATCAGTAGAGATGGAGGTTAGTTTTTCTTCCCAGAGTTGTGTTCCATGGGCTGCAAGGGCATCTCTCACTGCAGAGTTGAACCTGTTCAAGATCCGTTTGTCTTTAGGCGCCCTGGTGTTGTGATATCTTTTTCTTGCCTTTTTTCTCTAATCAGATTCATAATATCTTCTGGCAAGTGGAGATTGGACTTGCGAGTAGTTGCAGGGGTAGTAACTGCTGCACAGGCTGCTTTAATCTGTTCTGTTAAATTTTTAACAGCTATTCCAATTTCCTCATTTGATTTAATGATGGGAACAGGACCAATATATTTTGGAAGTACCTTGGAGAGCCTTTCCCGAGGAATGAATGAGTGATGGGGGGGGGAGATAATTTTTCAAGGTTTCCCAATTTTAATCGTATTGGGTTATGGTCTGATGACAGATCGTTAATCGTCATTAAATTGTATTGGAGTCTGATGTGCTGCAATATGGCTATGTCCAACACATCAGCCCGACCATAAGTGTTGTGATGGGTGGGTTCAGCGGGACCTATTACAAGAAGGTTGTTGAAACCAGCATAGTTATGTAGTATCTGTCCATTTTTGTTGGTGGAACGGCTATTCCAGGTTGAATGCTTGGCATTTAAATCACCTGCCACAATGATAGGCTCTCCGGTATCGAATAAGGCGCTCAAATCCGAGAACAGTAATGATTTATGTGGAGGATAATATGCTGGAAATTTTAATTTGCCGACAGAACTCGTGAGAATCTCAATGCCGGTGACCTCGAGGTTGGTGGTAGGAGGGATGTTCATGGAGTGATGAGAGATGAAATTTTTAATGAAAATTGCCGTGTCTCCTCCTCTGTGGGATAGTCTATCACCTCTGTACAGTTGGTATCCACAAATTTTGGGGTTGTCTGAAGGTCTTAGGTGCGTCTCATTTAGTAAAAGGACATCTGGCTGATGTCTTTGGACGAAATTTTGAAGTTCTAAAATCT
Organism: Typopeltis vanoorti; assembly: GCF_054136105.1. Taxonomy (NCBI): domain Eukaryota; kingdom Metazoa; phylum Arthropoda; class Arachnida; order Uropygi; family Thelyphonidae; genus Typopeltis; species Typopeltis vanoorti. The sequence goes on along the minus strand of NC_143552.1, from coordinate 19,207,169 downwards.
TACTCCTCAGGACGTTCGCGTTCCACGTGATGATCTCTAGAGATTCTGGTTTTACTTTGTTACTGTTCATTAGTGAGCGCTGAAATAATGGCTTGTGTGTTCTTTAGAAATCTTTTAGCAGAACTTTGTGAAGGGTTGGATCTGCTAAAATCCAACAGTATATTTGCCAAGGAAGAGGTAATGATAGCTGTCAGATTTGGATGTGATGTTGGCTGTTCCAGGGATGTATGTTTAGGGCGAGTTACATCCGCATATGTCCTAGACTGTTGTTTCTGAGTTGTTCTTTTAGGGGCCTCAGATTTCAGCAGATGGGCTTCTGATCCTTTATGTTGAAATGTAGGAGGCTGTGAAGTAGTCTCTGATGTAGGTGTGCTAAAAGAGGAAGAGTATGTTCCTTCTTCTGGTTTTCTATTTCTTGGATTGTGCGTGCATCCTCTGTAGTTGGCAGTGTGAGGACCGCCACAGCTGGCACATTTATCCGGGGTAGATTTTGGCTTAGAGCATGTATTTGTTGGGTGGCTGACTCCACATTTTAAGCATTTAAATTCAGCTTTACATATTTTCTGGGCGTGACCAAACTTCTGACATCTATGGCATTGCTCTGTTGAAGCCCCTTTTTCTTAATGGTTCTATAGTGATTTTCAGTCCACAGATGGACGTCAGATCATTTATGTGCTTGTAGGTTTGACTGATCTCTACTAACACCAGTAGCATTGGAGTCCTGTCTCTCCTCGTCATTCTGCTGACCTTTACGGGTGGTAAATCTTTCTGGTGTAGATCTGCAGTGGTTTCTTCTGTGGAAACATTTCAGATACACCTCTAATCACTACCTTGAGGTTTTTTTCTGATCCCAGTGAAAAGTGTGGTACTGAATACCTCTGGTATTCAATTCGGAGGTTAATCGTCGATAATCCATCACTGTCCTGGATTGGATTTTAATACCGTCTGTGACATTTTTTGCTTGGCTGTGTGAGATCTGTAAGTTGTACATTGTAGTCCTTAAGGATTTTTTAACGTAATATATTCTGTTAATTATGAACCTAAACTTACTTCTTAAGAAAGTGATGTGGGAGTTCCACTTCATATTGCTATCGATATGGAAGCTCAAATACTTGACTGATTTTTTATTTATTTATTTAATTAATTAATTCTTTTTTATTAAGTTACAATTTAGGATGTCACTACATTTCCTTTCATGCCGTTTTATGGTTATATTATCTAGATATGATCATAAAACCATAAGCTAGACCATATATGGTTTAGCTTATCTGTTAACGTGAAGTGCTGCTAAACCATTTATTTAGTTTTAACATATCACGATTAATCCGATTTTTTAGATCTTCAATGGTCGTTTCGGTGTATATTAATGTTGTGTCGTTGGCGAAGGATATCATTTTGCCAAAAAGTCTGTATTTATACATCATTAACATATATCAAAAATAGGATGGGTCCTAGTTCCGACCCTTGCGGGACTTCGTATGTTATTATTTTTGTTGCGCTTTTAAATGCGCCGTAGCTGGTATATTGTTTTCTATTATTCAGATAGGATCTGAACCAGTCATTAGTAATTCCTCTAATGCCATAGCAATTAGAGGAATTACTTTTTCCTCTAATGGGAATTGTCATTTCCATTCTCAGTAACAATAAGTCATGATGAACACAGTCTAATGTCTTAGATATATCAAGAAAAACGGCTGCTGTGTGCATTCCTTTATTTATTCCACTACAGACTGTTTTATGAAACTCCAATAGCTCTTTTTCGTATTGTATCCGGATCCAAACCCATTTTGATTAGTTGCGTTAAAAGGATATGGTACTTAAATGGCTATTTAAGCGGTTTATTTTATTTTATTTTTTTATTAGGATTATTAGGATCAGGACTTTAAGCGCCCACAACATTCCAAGCATGCTTGGAAGGTTGTGGGCACTTAAAGTCCTGTTAAAACCACTGGATAAGATAAGAAAATTCTGTTACCTCCTTTAAATATTGGTACAACTGAAGCAGTCTTTAAGTGTTCTATAAATTTACCATGTTCAAAGGATTTATGAATGATGTTTGTAAAGAACTGTAATTTGTGTTTAATGATAATGTTTAGTTTTTTGACATTTATATTGTCACATCCTGTGTAGCTCAGTGGATGTGGCTTTTGCACACCACGGCACTTGGCCGCACGAAGGAAGACTTGGTTTCGAGTCTAGTCGGCGACTAGAGGAAATTTTTCTAAGCCTTTTTTCGACCGGTTCCCGAGTTAGTCGATCTCTGGCACGGGCAAGCGGGTTTTTCCTCCCGGAAACTCAGGTTTTTCGTCCCTTAAACTCAAGAAAATCGGCCGTAGAACCCACATTATTTCAGCCATTAAATATATTGTGTTAGGGTTAGGGACCACGAGATGGCGGCACATTTGAGCCGTCTCTCTTCACTGTGTACCGCTTAATTAGTGATAACCTTGGGCCATCTATCTCTGATTGGTACCAGTGGAGATTGAATTGCCCACTCAGTCTCCAAAAGTTAGATAGGGCTAAATGGCCTCGCCTACTCCCGTTTACGGGAATAAAAGGCGTTAGCTGATTTTTTTTTTTTTATATATTGTCACATCCCATTTTTTCCTTTTTTTTTTAAATGCGATTACTACTTTTTACCTCATCTTCGTTTACTGCGTGTGGATAGATGGAATTCTTAATCCACGAAAGACAACTCACGTACTTTGTCCTTTCTACAGGGTCGAATTCACAACTACCATAGTTTGTAAAGGGTTTGTTCATTTTGTCAAGTACATCGGTGACGTCATTGTCCTCTGGGAATACGCGTGTTTTCTGCTCTTTGTGTTACATATTATCATATTAGTCAACCTCCATTCTTTACTTTATCAGAAAAATCAGTTCAGAAGGGTAAAGCAAACTAACCGAACAGATGTATAGAGAGAAATCACAACATACACTGAAAAGAGCAACAGCTTCCAAAACAGGAACACACAAAAATAAATATACATCAAATATACAGACATTTTTGCTGACTATGAAGGCCGTATTTATATTAATATTATTATTATAATTATGTGACACCTCCAGGGAGTCCAAAGACTCATCGAGGGAGAGTGTGTCAACAGCATCGAACGATTCAACTCCTTCCAACTACTAACTGCGCTCAAAATTGCTTAACTTTTTGCGTATTTCCGTATTTATATTTGAGATAAAAATAGAATACTTGTTACTTATTTTTTTTTTTTATTATTATTATTCTGTCTAGCCGACCTCATACGGAGGTAGCAGGATTTTTCTCCCAGAAATTGGTGTATTTCACAGGCAAATCCATGAGAACACAACCGATTTACAGACGAAAAATACTGTTGTTGGTGATGATGGGTGGTAGATGGTCATTATGTATGTGGAGAATTAATTTGTAGGAGAGATGTGTGTTTAGCGGAGTAGAGTGGAATGCTCTCCAGTGATGAGTCCTTGGAGGTATCACGTAATAATAATAAATCGTATTTCAGAATAAAAATGAGGAAGAATAAACATTACATGATTATTTTATTCCTTCTGCAGCATAATTCTTCGTTATAATTATATATGGTAATATATGATAATAATTATATCGTTATAATTATATATGGTACCGTGTTTCTTAGCAAGTTATTAAACACTAATTTGAAGATATGCGATTTTCCAGCTTTTGATATTATGCTGTAGTCAGACGACAAATTGCATGCGGTGCTATTTGTTGTCTGACTACAGCATATTGACAATTTGTCGTGGTGCAATTGTACACGGTAAATTGTCTGTGATACGTGTAAATACACAAATAAATTTTATTAATTACTAATTGATTGGAATACGCAAAAAAAAAACGAAAAAAATGGCCTCTGATAAAAACTGAAAATATCCGGAGAGGTAAAAGAGTAGGAGGACGAAGCTTGAGTTTTTAGCTGCATGACAAACTGTTGGAGCAATGAGAAACGTCCTACTGGCGAGTGACTGAAAATTTCGAAACATTAAGTGGTTATTCCACTAGAACGTCTCGAAATAACATATCCATCGGAGCAGCTAATACAGTTTATCATGCATGTAGAGTATTGTCTGAATATGTGTTTGTGTGTGTGTGAGAGAGAGAGAGAGAGGACATACGAAATTCAGAATTTGTAGTCTAAGGTGAGTAACTTGCACTTCAGTAAGTCAATCGAAGACCATATTTTCTAGATGTATTAATATAAACAACTTCCATCTTGATGTTTTCGACAGATACTGAAAGATATCTGTTCAAATGAAGAATTCGTTGCAAGCGGGTAAAAATAAACAGAGTAATTAGTTGTAAACGTCATCATACAGACCCAGGGGCGCGCCAGTAGTGTCCGGCGCCTGTGTATAAAACTTTAGTTGGAGTCCCGCTCCTCCAATAAAAAAATCACTTTAAAAAAACATTTTTTTAAAAGTATTTCCTCCTCTTTGGGGTCTACAATCCTGGCGCCTGTGTGCGTCGCACACATGGCAGGCGCGCTCCTGTACAGACCTGAAAATCTTCTTTTAGTATTTACGTTCTTTGCAAAGAATATTTATATAATGAGTTTAAATAGTAATAGTGACATTTAGCAATTTTAGTAATAGGTGTTAGCAATTTCAATTCTAATTTCTGACAGACAGAATGTCCCTCCAGCTTAAAGAATATAGCACACGTGCGATATGCTTAAATGCGCACGTAAAAACCGAGAGCACATGCGGTGTTTCCGTATTTCCTTGTTTGAAGCTAACCACACCCCAATACCACATTCTGACCTGTCATTTTATTCTCGACCCCAATGACGTCATTACTAACTTTTAGTATTTACGTTCTTTGCAAAGAATATTTATATAATGAGTTTAAATAGTAATAGTGACATTTAGCAATTTTAGTAATAGGTGTTAGCAATTTCAATTCTAATTTCTGACAGACAGAATGTCCCTCCAGCTTAAAGAATATAGCACACGTGCGATATGCTTAAATGCGCACGTAAAAACCGAGAGCACATGCGGTGTTTCCGTATTTCCTTGTTTGAAGCTAACCACACCCCAATACCACATTCTGACCTGTCATTTTATTCTCGACCCCAATGACGTCATTACTAACTTGCCAATCATGACATACCTTCAGAGAGGGGAATCGGCAAATGTTCAAACTTTTGAATACTTGCGCTTTGGTTATTGTTCTCATCAGACCCACTTTCATATACGGATCGCCGGCTTGGGGACACACTGCCCCCAGCAACATCAAGAAGCTGCAGGTCATCCAAAACAAGTGCCTTCGTATGATATTTGATGCTCCGTGGTTTGTCAGGAATGCTCTCCTCCACCGAGATGCTGACATTCCGACGTATCTCCGTTACATTGCAACTGCTTTTTTCACCAAAGCAGCAATTCACCCAAACCAACTCATTAGAGAGTCATCTAACTACGATGAAAACGACAAGTGGAAGCACAAGCGCCCGAAAGCCGCTCTGCTCATCGGTACATGCGCTCCCACACAGCCCTAAATTGGGCGTGCCAGGTGCTCAATAATCTCTTAATAATTTAAATCAACTTCCTAGCGATGAAGGGATTATAATCCACGGGATTGAGATCCATCTAGCCACAGAAGTTAACAGTTAACATTGTTCTTCTATTGTTATATTTTTCATATTTTATTCGTATTTTTCCCATATTATTTACAGTATCTAATCGTGTACAAAATATCAGAGGGGAGGGTTTTAACATGTAGTCATAGAAACGTCGATTGTAAGTATACTGTAAATGTTAAGTGCTGGATAAATATATCTTTTAACGTGGAGTCCCATTCTTTCTTGGCATTACTAGCATTGTATGTTAAATAGGAATACTAAATAAGTATGTTAAGTGTTGGCATGAGAACACCAAACAAAAATCAAAACCACTTTAGAACTTGTGCAGATTATGTTAGAGAGAAATTATTTGCAACATATCAGTTAATGATAATTATCAATACGATTATACTTATCAGGAATAAATAAGATATAAAGTCCGAATTCTAAAGTCTTAAATAATCAGTATACTGCAAACTATTGATTGAACTAATAAGTGCAAACAGAAATTTAAAGTACAACACTTGTTTCAGATTTTCAATATATTTTTCTTGTCTGTTTGGGAACATTTTCTTTAATGGCTGATATCACTAATCTCTTTCAAGAATTTGTTCAAACTCGAACCGAAATTTTTGGCGCAAAATGTAAAGCCAAAATGGTAAGTGCCTGCAAGAGAATTCAGAAGACGTATTGTTCAGAAAATCTGAAATATGGAAATACTTTCTGTGATTTCATGAGCCCCGAAGATAGATTTGCGTATATTCTTCGCTACGGAGCAACACATGCTGCGCTAATGGAAAAAACAATGAATGCATTTGAGAAGAAATATTTAGTCGCGTTATGCCAGTGGTTAGTGTTTGTGAAATTGAGCGGGGTTTTTAAAATATGTTCTTTAGGTGGCGGACCAGGTTCCGAAGTCATAGGTCTACTCAATTATTTATGTGCATCATGCCGTCTTAAAGATTATGTAGATATCGATATTACGATAGTGGATGGAAATAAAGGATGGGAAGAAACATCCCGATCCCTTCTGAAATTTGCTTTGGCTAATTATATTCATTGGAGAGGAAAACACCTGTACAAGTTTCTGAAGGCCGATTTGTTAAAACATCTCAGCGATGCTGTTATCCAAAAAGTGAAGGATGCTGATATTGTGATCTTCGTTAAAATTATCTCAGTCATCATGAGGGATAAAACGGCTTGCGCGATGATGTTAAGGGTAAGAAAAGTTTTAAATATATATTTTATTATTGATAAACTTTAAAAATTGAACATTAATTCTATTATTTAAAATAATTTGAATAAAAAGTAATTAAATTATGCTAATAATTGAAATGCGGATAATTTTATGAAACAGATTATCCTTCGACCAATATTTACTCATAGTTATGAAAATTATTATTATATCCCGAACGAATGGAAAAAATACCCATCCATAGAATATTGAATGCATTTGAGAAGAAATATTTAGTCGCGTTATGCCAGTGGTTAGTGTCTATGAAATTGGGCGGGGTTTTTAAACCCCCCCCCTCGCAATTTCTTTCTTTATAATATCAAATATTATAACTGTTTTGTGAAACCAATTTTAGCTTCATTTAGAATCAAAATATCATATTTTGATTATTAAATGAACTTCGAATCATAGTGAATAATAACTGATTCTTATTCTTGGGCTGTAGGAGGAAAGGCATATATAGCTAAAAATGCTACTGTTACTGTTATTAAAAAATATATATATAAAAGGGACAAAGAAGTAAAGAACTATAGACCAATTAGTATTCTCTCTAATATGTAAAAAATTCTCACAAAAATATTAACAAACAGGTTGAACCCTCTTCTAGACTCAAATCAACCAGCTGAACAAGCAGGATTCTGTAAAGGCTTTAACACAATTGATCATATTCATGCAGTAAAACAAATAATAGAAAAGGCAGAAAACCAATTGCCTCTCTGTTTAGCCTTTATTGATTATGAAAACGTATTTTATTCCATCAAAACTAATGCAATAATCAAAGCACTCCAGAATTAGGGAGTTCATGGAGAATATATGGACCTTCTCCAGGAAATACACCACACTGCAACAATTCAACTTTACATGAGTAGCAATAAAATATCAAATTGAAAAAAAGTGTCCAACAAGGAGACTCTATCACCCAAAATCTATACAGCAGTCTTTCAAGAAATATTAAATAATATAAACAGGACAAACCCTAGTATAAAAATTAATAACAGAAACTTAACACATCTAAGATATGCAGATGATATCATAATTTTTTGTTAACACTCCAGAAGACCTTAATATAATGATAGAAGACCTATATCATGAAAGCAGAAAAGTCGGTCTAAAAATAAACAGAGAAAAAACTAAAATCATGTTTAATCATTTTGTAACACCAAAAACATAATAATAGAAAAGAATCTCTTGTCTGTAGTTTAGATCTCATTGATCTAAACTGCAGACTCCAAAAGGAAATAAATAGGAGAGTTCAACTTGCCTGGAGTGCATTCAGAAAATTGAAAAGCATTTTTCAAAACAACGATGTCCCACTCTGTTTAAAAAGGAAGACATTTAACCAGTGTATATTTCCAGTCATCACATATGGTTGTGAAACTTGGTACAAAAGCACTGGCAAATAAACTAGCAACAACTGAAAGAAAAATGGAGCGGTTGATGCTAAGCATCACATTAAAAAAATAAGTGAAACACCTGGATAAGAAACCAGACTCACATCATTGACATCATTCTTTACTATAAGCGACTAAAATGGAAATGGGCCAGACATCTATCCAGAAGAGAATATGAGCGATAGATCACCATACTAATAAACTGGATTCCAAAAGAAAGGAAACGAGGCTGAGGATGTCCTAAAAGAAGGTAGAGTGATGAATGTCAAATTTTGTTGGGGAAAATTGGTCAACCATTGCCAAGAACACAGAAAGGTGGAAAGAACTGGAGGAGGCCTTTGTCCAGCAGTGGACAGAAGATGGCTGAAAAGAAGAAGATTCTTGGGCTGTAGGAGGAAAGGCATATATAGTTAGGTTCGAACAAAGGATTCAGTTCAAGGAACATTTACCACACAAGGTACATCTATCTACACACAATCTATCACACCTCTCCTTGAATCCATTAACAGAAAAAAGCACTCGCAACTCACTCAGTTGTGAGTGCTTTTTTTTTTTTTTTTGCTTCAGACAACCCAATTCCACTCATTCACCACTCTCAAAGCAAAAAATCTAGTCCTTACCCTACTGACCACACCTTTATTCAACTTCCAGGGATGACCCCTTGTTCTGGTCCCTCTAGCAAAGTGCTGAAACATACCCCCTGCATCTGTCCTATAAAATCCTTTAAGCCACTTAAATGTTTCTATCATATCCCCTCTTTTTCTCCTATCAACCAACTTCTGCAATCCACACACCTTCAATCTTTCCTCTTAGGGAACATGCCAAAGGCCACTCACCACTTGGTCACGCACCTCTGAATACCCTCCACAGCTTCCTCATCCCTAAGAAACCCAGAGGACGACTTGAGCACAGTAATCCAAATGTGGGTGTTATTGTTGTCGTTGAGTCCATTGAAGAGCTTCTAGATATGACCATTGATCTGTAGAACTGCTTTGGCAATCTGTTGAACTTTGATGAGTAGAGCTTTTCTCTAGGATTATTGTCAATTTTCTGTAGAGAGCAGCAATTGCTGGACAAGAATAGATATGGGCAGGTGTTAGTTAAACTCCTGGACAGTTCTTGCATGTTTCATAGCTCCTACTACTGTCTGGCTGTATTTTTATGCCTTTAAATGTTCCATCCTTAGTCTGGTGGTGATTGTGGTTATCTCTCTATTTTCATTAATTTCACTCTTCTTCTTGATAGTTTGTTTTACCAATCTTATTTTTGTGAATCAGTTAGTGATAGTGAATGTAATTTTTGAGGTAAGTATCTTGCTTCTTTGGCTAGTCTGTCTGCGCTTTCATTGCCTTCAATATTTACATGGGCTGGTATCCATTGCAGTGTGCAGTTCTTATTTTTCAAATTTAAAGTTGTTAGTAGCTCATGAATTTCCTGTGTGAGTTTTGTTTTTCCACTTTTAATGTCTCTAGTGCAGATTTTGAGTTGCTGTAGATGGTTATTCCTTCTGTAATGTTTATTACTGGATTTGAGAGATAGAACTTGAGGGCTGTATGAATGGCTGTTAATTCATAAGTGAAGTTTGAAGCTATTTTTCCAGCTGTGGTTTAGATTTGCGTTTCCTCACCTCCAGGTAGAGTTAGAAAAACCCCTGAACCTCCTTGGTTGAGTGCTTCATCAGCTGATCCATCAGTGTAGGCCAGTGGTGGCAAACCTTTTTATGTGCGCGTGCCAAAAATTTACAAACAAAGTTCCTGACATGCCAGCGCATGCCAAAAAATTACCAATCGATTTGCTGACGTGCTGGGCAGTTTTTAATAGGGGAAAAATTAATCTAACTTAATTAATTTATTTATAAATTTATAATATATATATATTTATTTATAATATTTTGTAAATAATTATTTATAATTTTATAAATAATATTTTATTTTATTTATATTTATTTATGTATAAATTTATAATGTTATTCAGTGTAAAATTGATTATTTTATTATTAAATTGATTTTCATTATGTTGGTTTGAAAAAAAAAACAGTAGTGAGAAAAATATTTATTCATTGTAACTCACCATCGAAGTCAGATGAGCAAGGAAAGCAACAGAAGGATGTCAACTTGATGGTGAAACACTTACCATATTTACTCAAAAATAACTCGCCCTCACGTATAACTGGCATCCTGATTTTACTTTACAAAAAAAAGACATTAAAAAAATGTTGCATATGCCTCGCACACAAAAAATTTTTAAACATGTTCATGTCGAGGCGATAGTGACTCACTCCCCCACGGTTAACAACATGCCCTCCCCAACAGCCATTATACTGCAGATTCAAGAAAACAAGTAGTTTTATTGTATTCCTGAATAAGGTACAGAGCCTTTTGCAGTCTGTATAATATATTTCTCAACAAATAGCACAATTAGAGACAGCTGGAATAAAAATGGTGCTAACTAATGAATCACATTTCCCCTCTCACAGAAACTACAATGTATAGACTCAAGCAAAACCATATGTTGCACTGGAAACACAGTATCTAACTAAAAACTCTTGTCCAATTTTTCAATTACATTAAATAAGTGTTTGTTTTATTGCATTTGAAATTCTGGATGTCATTATGCCAGATCACAAAGGCTAACTTCAAATAAAATTCTACCACCAATTGAAATATGCCATATAATGCATGTGTGAGTTCCCGTGCCAGCTGAAACGCAAACAAGCATTAAAAACAATAAAATTCAACCAAAGGTTGAAACTTTGTGCGAGTTGAGCCCACCGATAAAAAGAAGTTCCGTTAGAATGATAAATGACACCCTGTCGTGAATGTGTTAAAACTAAGAAATAATGTTATGGAATTCGGTTGAAGAGAATTAGCATTTCAATTCAACAGTTTTAGGTTGTCTTTGGGGCATGCGACCTTTTGTTAATACCGCACCAATCATATGTACGTCTTCATAGCTGCTCTCTGGTGTAAAACAAAATTTAACTTGTATGTATTGTAATAATTAAAAAAAAAAAGTTGAATAATTTATAAGTCTATAAAAGGATATCACCTGTAAATCGTTGACGTGCCAGCAAAATTCTCGGATGTGCCATAGGTTCGTCATCAAGTCCTTTTCTTTTATTTTCTTGCTTTGAATCCTTTTTTGAACAGGATTCCAGGAGATTTAAGTTTATCATTGCGTTTTTTGGTAGAATAGTGGGAAAAAAATGGATCTTTGCTTATTTCAATAGACAGATGCTCTAAGTCGATTTGTTTTCTAATTTCATGATCATATTGTAAAGTAGATGATCTCTTTAGTCTAGATTTTCTTGTCCAGGTATTCAAAAGTTGTGAGTGAGATGTGATCCTGTTGTTGGCTCCTGATTCTGTTAGTGAATTTAACTGTGGAGAGTTTTCTTCTGTTTTCTAGTATTTGAAGCCCACACTTTTATTGAGCATTGGAATTAAACGTGAATGAGACTGCACCAATAATTTTTGCTGCTCTTGATTGTACTCTGTCAAGTTTTTCTTTTGAGCTAGTAGAAGCTGGAGCCCAGATCCAGGAACAATCTTCAAGAAGATTGTTCTTGGAATCAGCCTCAGCTCTAAAAAACTTCCCAAATCTCAACAAATTTGGATGCATGAGACTGCCCCAAATTTGGGAAGCTTGCATCCTTAGAACATCAGCCCAACAGCCAAGACAACCCAATTTAGCCCACTAGGGGGAACATTTAGTACTCTATGACCAACGTCAGTTGCCTTCTTTAGGCTCTTTGTTCATGCCTGTGTGCACATATCATAGTTTTATGTTCCCAGAAGATTGCAATGTAACATTGCTGAAATATAGGAAGGTATTGATTAAAGTTTTTTAATTAATATTTTAGTATATGTTGTCATTTCCTGAAATATTTAAAGTCATATTTTGATTTGAGGGTTGTAATTGTGCTCAGTTTTTTTTTTTTTTCCCTGGGTTTCTCTGTAATTTTTATTTGCCCATCCTTCTAAGCCTTTTATTGAATTGTTTAGGACTTTTTCATTCCCAAGAAACCCCGAGGACCAGACTTGAGCACAGTAATCCAGATGTGGGCAGTGCTGTTGTCCCTCTAGCAAAGTGCTGAAACATATCCTCTGAATCTATCCTATAAAATCTTTTAAGCAACTTAAATGTTTCTATCATATCCCCTCTTTTTCTCCTATCAACTAACTTCTACAATCCAAACACCTTCAATCAATCCTCTTAGGGAACATTCCAAAGGCCACTCACCATGTTGGTCACTTGCCTCTGAATCCCCCTCCACAGCTTCCTCATCCCCCAACAAACACAGAGGACCAGACTTCAGCGCAGATCCAGATGTTGGCATATCAAGGCCTTATAAAGAGGAATAAAAACTTCTTTATATCTACTTAATAAATTTAGTTTAATCCTTTGCATCTTTAAGATAATAATCTTTGCATACACTTGCATCCAAGTGTATGCAAACAACGTTTGCACCTGAAGTATCTTCAGGACTGAGGCAACTTGTAGTAAAGGTAGACCAGGAAGTTTATTTTCCAATTGGTTAGACTATAATAAATTTAGTTTAATCCTTTATCCAAGTGTATGCAAACAGAGTTTACACCTGAAGTATCTTCAGGATCTGGGTAGTCGCCCTTCCCTTAATGCATAGCATTATACATGTCCGCAAGGAGATGTGCTTTGCATTATGGTAGATACTGAGACAAGGAGTGATGAGAGCTTGGTCCACCTTTACTACAAGTTGCCTTAGTCCTAAAGATACTTCAGGCAGAAACTTTGTTTGCATACACTTGGATAAAGGATTAAACTAAATTTATTATAGTCTAACCAAGTGGAAAATAAACTTCAAACAACTTATATCTACTTGTTAATGTGTTCTTCAATAATCAAATAATCTTATGGGCTACTTTAGCAACTTAGCAATATGTAATCTAAACTTTAACATGCTCTCTACCACCACCCCTAAATCTCTAGCTTAATCTATTTCCTGGGGTTCAGTGGCATCAATGTGATACACAGCTTGTCCTCTATTCATCCCAAAATGCATAACTTCACATTTCTCAACATTAAATTGACACCCATTAACTTTTTCCCATACCGACAGCCTATTTAAATCTTCCTACATGCTCTCCAGATCAGCTTGATTAACTAATACTTTACCTAATTTCATATCATCAGCAAACAACTGAATATTTCTTATGTCATTTATGTACAAATTAAACAGCAATGGTCCCACCGCTGAACTTGTGGCACATCACTAGTCACCTGTTTTCAACTCAATTCTGCCCCTCCACATACCACTTTTTGATATCTGTCCAGCAGCCACCCTCTTATCCATTTAACCAGTGTCATATCCACCCCCATTTGTTCTAATTTGTGTAACAGTGTTCCATGTGGTAGTCTGTCAAATGCCTTTGCAAAATCAGGAAAAATCATCATGTAGTCATTTCCTTTATCCAACTCAGCTGTTATTTTATTAGAAAAAGTTAGTAAATTACTAAGGTAAGTAGTAAATAAATTACGACCCTTCAAAAAGCCATGTTGATCTTCATACAGTATCATATTTTTATCTATTCATTCTTGAATTCTCTTTTTTAACAATTTTTCTAGTACTTCCAACAACTTATATCTACTTGTTAATATCACCACACCTGAGATACTGATTGGTCTATAATCTACTAATGCAGTCTTAGAACCTCCCTTATGCAAAGGAATTTTGTCCTCTTTCCACTCCCTTGCAACTCTATCAGAACTGAGACTTAAAATAAACAGCTTAGTCAAAGGCATTGTCAGTTCTGTTGCACATTCTAGCAAAATCCTAGCTGATATTCCATCTAATCTCACAGCTGTATTTACATTGAGATTCTGCAGTATCCTAAGAATCTCCAATGCATCCACTTCTGTTCCCACATTAGTGTCTGTCACATAGGTTAAAGCAGTAACCTCACTAGGAAGATATATGCTTGTAAAGTGGTCACTCATTAACTCAACTGTTTTATCTGCTTCTGTCTCCTTGTGACCATCACCACTCATTATGGTTAATCTTCCATAGTTATTTTTCTTCTTACTTGCCGCACAGTGAAAGAACGCTTTGTTATTTGTTCTTCAATAATCAAATAATCTTATGGGCTACTTTAGCAACTTTGCCACACAGTGAAAGAATGCTTTGTTATGGTTAATCTTCCATAGTTATTTTTCCTCTTACTTGCCACACAGTGAAAGAATGCTTTGTTATTTCCTTTGCTGCTCGGCTAGATTCTTCTGATAATCTGATTTTTCCTTCCTTGCCATGCTGGTCACCTTTCTCTTTATACAAGTATACCCTCCACAGCATTTTCTTCTTTTGCAGCTCGTGCTTAATGATATTACTCATCCATCTAACTCCTACCTGATTAACCCTAGGTATACAATTTAATACTGCTTTCTCTAGATGACCCTTAACTATATGCCATGTACTACTAACATCCTTATCCTGCAGTGTTTTATGCCATGGTACAGATTTAATCTTTATCCTAAGCATCTCATAATCACCTGCCTTGTAGTTCCACAAATACCCCTTCTTGATAGAATATGCCTCATGTTTTACAATCTGCCAAGTCAAGACATTGTCGCTTTCACCAATTGGAGGCAAAGTTGTCACCTTGATTATGGATAGTTCTTCTGATCCTATGATCAGCTCCAATACTCTCCCACCCCTAGTCCCTTCCATTAAATGCTGCCTTAGGTAATTATCTCTCTCTCTCATTAGGTGTAAATTCTATTTCCTTTCCGTCATGTGATCTTTCTTTCTAGCAGTCTATATCTCCATAGTTGAAGTCCTCCATAATAATCACTCAACCTGTAATCATTGTACTAATTTGGTGATGCATGTCTTTCAGATCACCTGTGGAACTCCCTGGCCTATAGCAACAACCAACTGTATATTTTGTCTTACAGGCCTTAATCTCACACTAGATTGCTTCAAATGAACAGCCACCCTCTGGCCTATCTGCAATTCATCTACTATCATCAGCTGCACTCCTCCTCCTCCTTTCTATCTTTGAAAATACTAAACCCTTTGCATTGTATCCCTGTAACTACATGTTCTGCTGTTAACTAAGTCTTACTACTGCCTATTATAACTTTTGGCAAGGTTGCACTAACCAATGCCCAAAACTCCTCCCTCTTGTTCCTGATACTTCTGGAATTAGTATATAGAAATGGTGACATCCCTTTATTCTCCCCCACCTTTACTTTCTGAATTGCCTACCCTATTCAATGTTGTTGCTTGAGAGACTAGATTCCTCACTTAGCGATTCTCACACTCAATTGCTTCATGGGTGCCTTCACATAAACTCACTTGCTTTCACCCTAATTGCTTTAGTTTCCCTGAATTTGCACACGTCAGCATGCTCGGTGAACAAAGTTCTCTCCAGACACCAAAACCATTTAAATGCAGTTCATCTGCATTATACAAATATTTCTTTCCTTCAGACAGAGACCAGAGATCAATAAATTCTACATCATTCCTATTGCACAATCTTTGTATAGACTCATTGGCTATCAGCCCTCCTCCTCATTTTGCCTCTGTCATAGGAGACTTACAATCTTCACCTTCTCGCTCTTCAGTTTTGTCTCTTCTAACAACTCCTTTGCATCCTCTCTCATAGAATACTTCTCGCCTCTGAAATCATTGGTTCCAACCAAGACAAATCATTTCTGTTGACTTACCTTTTTGCATCCAGATGGCTTGGCTAATATCGTAAATTTTTGCTCCTGTCGTTTATAAAAAATTTATAAAAGCTTTTCATGTGAAAGTGAGTTAGCATGTCTAATGGAGTGAAAGGTTTTTAACTTTTTAAAGACTTATAAGCCAGTTGGAGAAATTTCAGTCGTTATGACATTTTTCTAAACAGCAATACCTCAGTCTCTAAAAGCTTACGGATTCTAAGTAAATCAGTATAAGAGAGCAAACCTGGAATGCTTGAACTAATCATATTTTTAAACAGGTTTGTTTTCTTCTGCTCTTTAGTTTTGATTTATTTTAAACACATTCCTCCTTTTTGGTTTATGGTCTGCAACATCTATTTTTCTCTTCTGAGATAAAAGGTGAAACCCCCTTTTATCTCAGATATCTGTAAATTATTGAAAAGCTAGGCTGCACTAATTCTTTTCTTGTTTTTCTTGTGGGATTCATATTAAACCTAAATGAGTTCGGAAAGAAGTCTGGGATATTGCAGATTCTCTCTAGCTAAGGAAATAGGAATGTAGGGAAATCAAGAAACACTTGTCCATATATAAGAAAATTTTAATCCTTTGGCTCAGTGGTGCACTCAATATTTAATCTTGGGGGAGGAGGGGGGACGCGTTATTGCCAATACATGATACCCATGATCTCCCCTGGCCAGCCCGGGCAAACGAAGTAGCTCTCGGTCCACCCAATTACTACTTCTTTTGCCTTGCATTCACAGCAGCCATGATTCCAGAGAGCTATAGGGTATTCCCACCTTATGTGACCGCTAATTCATAAGTGGTATAGAAATAGAAGACACGACACATCATCATCAAATTCCTAACATTTACCTTCAAAGGGTGTACAGGATATGATAGTACTACATGAAAAATTTACATCATTACTAACTTCCTACCTACAATTTTCTCCCAAATCAATCTGTTACTTGTCAAAGCTACATTGTCAGATCTTATATTTATACATCTATCTTCTAAGGCACTTTTTACCATATCGATCCACCTAGATCTTGGTCTTCCTCTGGGTCGTTTTGCTGCCAACCTGACAGAGAACACTTGTTTTGCTGCCAACCTGACAGAGAACACTTGTTTTGCTAATCTTTCTTCGCCCATTCTGTTTAAGTGACCATACCACCTGAGATTAGCTCTGTTAACCCATTCCCGGATGCTGACAATATCAAGTTCTTTCCTAATATCCTCATTTTTAATATGATATTGCCATTGATGCCATCTGTTCACACCCCTAATCTTTCTCAGGACTCTCATATCTGTGGTCTGTAGTCTTTGGTCAAGCGTTTTACTTCTGACCCAGCTCTCAGATCCATAAGTTAAAACTGGTTTGAACACTGTCTTGTATACAGCTAATTTAGTGTTCCGACTAATTTCTCTCTTATTCCATATAAATTTATTCATTTGACTTCCTACCATTCCAGCTTTGTTGATTCTGTTGTCTATTTCCATATTTAATTTACCATCTTCACTAAAAATTGTGCCTAAGTAGATGAAATGTTTTACTTGTTCTATAGGTTCTCCATTCACAATGCAGCTGATATCTTCAATGCTTCTGCCTATTTTCATTATCTTTGTCTTGTTATTGCTGACCATACCAAATCTATCACAACAGTTATTCAATTTAGTCAGGGAATCTTGCAGACTTGTAGCAGATTTATTTAGAAGTATAACATCATCTGCATAAAGCAAGGAGCTGACATTAACATCTCCAATTTTGATATCAGGTTTAATACCACTTTCTTTCATAATGTAATCCATATAGATAATGAATAACGGAGGTGATAATGTACATTCTTGTCTCACACCAGATATAACATTAAACCATCTCCCTGTACTATCTTCAATTCTAACTGCTGACTTACAACTCAAATAAAGACTAAGTATTGCTTGATATAATGATCCAGTGATACCATAGAACTGTAGCGTTTTGAACAGCTTCTCTCTTGGCACTTTGTCATATGCTTTTTCAAGATCTACAAAACTTAAATACAGATCTTGTTATATTCCCATGACTTTTCAACTATTTGTCGTAAAGTGAATATCTGATCCTGACAGCCTCTATTTGGCCTGAAGCCAGCTTGTTCATCACCAAGCTTTTCTTCCACAATCCTTCTCAAGTATACTGGCATAAATCTTACCAGGAACACTCAGTAGAGAAATATCTCTGTAATTCTCACAATCAGTTATATTTCCCTTTTTATATATGTGTACTATGAGAGCTCTACTCCAATCATCTGGTATTCATCCTTCTGTTCAGGCCATCTGAACTATGCAGTGTAGCCACTGTAAAACTTTTATACCCCCATACGTGAGCATTTCTGGTCTAATATCTACTCCAGCTGCCTTTCCACATTTCAGACTTTTGATGGCTTCAAGCATGGATATGTATTCCTGATTGCATGCCTGGTCAGTGTTTTTTATCACTGTGCTGTCATCACTGCTAGTTTCATTTAGCAATTTTTCGAAGTAATTACTCCATACTTCAAGGATATCTTTTTCTCCAGTTTTCATATCACCTTTATCATCTCTAATTCCTTTTACAGCACTCTTTCCTCCATTTCTGAGCTTCTTCAACAACCTCCAGAATATCTTGCCACCTTCTTGATATTTATTTTCTATGTTCTTATCAAATGGGTCTTCCCATGACTTTTGTTTAGCTAGTTTTACACAGTGTTTAGCTTTCTTACATGTGTTTCTGTATTCTCTAAGTCAGCACAAACTGACTTATTTGCCAAGAACTTTTGATATGCTTTCTTCTTTTCCTTCATTGTCTCTTTAACTTCCTGTGTCCACCAGGGAGTTCTGATTTTTCTATCCTTGCAGACAACCTCACCACATGCATCTCTGGCAGAATCAATGAATGTTTTCTTCAGAGCTTGCCACTGAATCTCCAAGGTTTGATTCCTGTTCTCAAACTCTTTCATTTTTTTTTTTTTGAATAATGTTTGTTGTATATTTTAGTCTACAGTTCTCATCAGAGAGTTGCTGAACTTTTATTCGTTTTAAAACTTTCTTACATGTTCTTCTTTTCAATATGAAATTGAATTTTATCCTGCTTAAGACTAAATGGTGATCACTTCCAATTACAAATCCTCTGTACACTCTAGTGTCCTGCACCAGAGAGAAAACATCACTATCAACAATAATATAGTCAATGAGACTTTTCTTATTCCTTGCCTCTTTTCTCCATGTGAATTTGTGCACATTTTTATGTTGGAACATAGTGTTAGTAATGACCAGTCCATGTCCTGAGCAGAAATTCAACAAATATTTGCCATTATTATTTTGGGAAAATTTTCCCAAAAATTTTATATTTTTGGGAAAATATATTATATTTTGGGACCCGCGCGGTTAGCCTAGTGGCTTTGCGCTTCGCAACCATATGCCTGGGGAAGGAGTGTCCCAGGTTCGATTCCCGTTGTAGACGTGAGGAATTTGAGGATCTTCCTCAGGCATAGCCAAGTTAGCCGGTCTTGGGCGCGGTCAGTAGGGTTTTTTCCGCCAGTTTATCTGGCGTTTTTCATCCCGCAAACAGGCAAACCGGCCCCATGAACATACACCTCTACAGTCAAAAATATATCCCCCCTCCCCCCAGCGGCAGACCAGGCGACGGGTCGGTTGGGAGTAGTACTAACAAAAAGTCGCATCTAAAGTAACACACGGACCCCGCATGGGAAGCGGGAAATAACGCGTAGTAGAAGAAGATATTATATTTTGGGAAAATTTGGAGAAAATTTTCCCAAAATATTTTTGTATGTCTGACAATCATTTCCAACTCTGCTATTTAGATCCCTGACAAGGACCAACTTTTCATTTTTCATTGTGTCAGTTGCTTTTTCTAATGCCTCAAAAAATTTCTCCACTTCTACCTTAGAACCTTCTGTGGGACCATAGGCACAAATAAGTCTCATTGTCCAGTTCCCCATTCTGATATTTGCTCACATCACTCTACTTGAAATTGCATGCCATTCAAGAAGATTAGCTTCGTATTTAGTGTTGAATACTATGACTACTCCTTCTTTTCCTTGATTGTCATTGCCTGAATATAATATTTTGTATTTATTGCTCAGAAAGAGCTCACCAGTTTTTGTCTTTTTTTGTTTCAGTCACCCCTATTATGTCGATCTGGTACTTATCTAATTCCTCAGCTAACTCCTTTTCTTTGGTATTCAGGCTTCTTATGTTGATAGTACCGATCTTCAATTCTGGTGATGTTGAGTTCGGGTGGGTTTTAGGATTTGTACCAGTAGCTGACTTTTTGCTGTTCGCCCTGGTTCCCTGGTGAAAACAACAGGTGCCTTGTTTAACCAGGCGACGCCCCAGCCAGCATGAAATTCTATCGTGTTGTACCATCATTTAATATTGTGGTTTAAGCCAATAAGAATACAATTTGGTCGGCTAAATCCCAAATTGCCAGCCCATCCTCGTTCGTTCAGTATCCAGGTAGATACCTAACAGGGTGCACCACGAGAAGGTGAGGATTGGACATTAGGTCAGAAGCCCTGGTCGGTTCTCCACATTCCTTTAAAGACTTGTGGAGGTCTCCTCTCAGTTATACAGCTTTGACCCTTAAGCACCCCCTTAAGATATGACACAAGAAATTTTTAATTGGCGGGTTAGCCACTGCTTTGGCTAATGATAAAAGGAGTATAAAATTAGGAGACCCTACCTTCTGTAAAGTGCTATCATTAACGACTAACTTCTTATGATCGTTGATTCTATAGTAGTTGTACGGTCTGCGTATCGGAAATTGTACTTACAAGAAGAATGAACGTCCTTGGTGAAGCTTATTTAGTATAAAAGTAATATGCATTTCAAAAATACTAGTTTTTGTATGGAGATCATACGTTAAGTTATTGTTTTCGTAATCTAATAGAAATACCGTCAACTTTTATTCCAGAACTATGACGATAAAGTAAAAGTTAATAAAATCTTTAAATACCCAATTATATTATCGAAATGCGAATCAATACTATAAAGTTATGGTTATAATTTTATGAGTTATCCTGCGAGGGAGTTTTTGTTAGTAAGTAAATCAATATACTATATATAGTTGAAAAGCATATCTCGGCAACTGGAATTTTCTATGAGATAAATATTCTGAGCTTGGTAGCGTATTATTTTTATTAGAAGCATCGTTATATTACTATAAAGGGTTTTTGATTATATAAGACAATGACCGAAATCTTAAAGCTTGTTTTAGATCTTTTGGAACGCGAAAATAACCATTCAGGAAGAGTAAGAAAATTGAAGCGAATAATGAAAAGAAACTGCTCAGAAATAGCTTACTCTAATGGGATGTACTACGAAGATAAACTCGTGGACATTTTATATTATGGCCCAATCCATGCAACAATAGCTGAAAAATGCATGGAAAGTTTCATTACCGAAGATTATAAAAAATTCAAGGTTGTCTTTGATTCTGCAGAATCAAGAAATGTCCTGAAAATTTGTTCTTTTGGTGGTGGTCCAAGTTGTGATGTTGTGGGACTGTTGAAATTTTTAGGTACTTCCTTTAATGCACGACAAAGGATTGATATTGATATCGTAGTAGTGAACAGAAAAAAAGGATGGAATAAGATATCCTATCCTCTTCTGGAGAATGCTGTTGAACTCTACATTCCTGAAAATATTGAGCATTCCTGCAAATTTCTCTTTTCTAACATATTAAAACCTCTGAAAGAAGACGTTTTAGAACGTATCAGAGATTCTGATATTATTCTAATCAACTTTATCTCTAGTGTTGTGAAAAATTATAAAAGCGCTTATGAAGTAATGTTCAAGGTAAGAAATCTCGGCAGTTATCAGACATTTCTTGATTCTTTATATATATATATATATATATATTTTTTTTTTTGGTCGTCCCTTTTGGACGACCAAAAATAGTCGCACACAGACCGCACCCCGTTAACCCCCTTTCCCCTGCCCCCCTCCCTATATAAAAAACCAGCCCTTTCACCTTTTCCCCACCCTATATAACATAATAATATAATATATATGTTTATATATATATTACTGAAAAAAAAAAAAAAACCCGGGTTTTTCTAATTTAATTCTCCCAAATTGCCTACCCCCCCCCCTCCACACACTCAGTAGTTTTCGGACATCGCAGAAAGAAGAAAAGCCGCAACACCCAGAAAAAGGTATGTGTAAATTTCTCTTCCTTATGCTACGTATACTTTTTGGTAAATTGACATCTACAATGCCCTAATAATCTGTGAGTAAATAGCCAATGACATTTAAACAGGAGCACTCCTAAACTGAAGCAGGCAAAATAGCCGTAATTATAATAATGAAAATATATTGTTTATTATCGATAAAATTATAGTTTGGTATAATTCAAAATTACTTAAAAATAAAATATATTCTTCTTGTTTTGTTTCATGAAAAAACATTGTTTATTATCGATAAAATTATTCAGTTTAGTATAATTCAAAATTACTTAAAAATAAAATCCATTCCTTTAATTGTAATGTCTAAATATTTAAAGAGATGGAGTAAACACTACGAACACTACTTCTCACGCAAACTGCATATAAACAACAATGGAACTGTGCGACGAGCAGTGCCGCATTACGTTAATATCTCGCTATGACGTGCATATACTTGCGCGCGTAGCAATATGACACTGGTAATGGCAGTGCTGCTAGTGTCCTTCGCTCTCTTAAGTTACAAGATGAATTTTTATTATTTTTTATACAAAATAAGAGAATTATATAGGACTGATGATAAAATTAAATATTACAAGCAAATATAAATAAATTAATAACTATATTTATATATATCGAGAAAAATTGAGGGGTGCTGCAGTTCCGCAGTGCCTGCACGAGCCGCCCCTGCAGTGTAGTCTCTTGAACATATGAAAATTTCTTTTATAGCATCTATTTTATCATTGTTCAATATATCTTCCTTTATTTAATTTCTTTTTTTTTTTTTTTGCTCATTCATTCAGTCTATCTCTTAATTTCCTTAAATCAATAACTAAAAATCTCAATTCACTAATATACTTGAATATGGCTGCCAGCTTCCTTAATGCATCTAATTTTTTTTTTTTTTTAATGTAGACATGAAGAATAATCGCTTAAACAATAAGAATATATTGATTGAGCAGTTCCAAATATATTTCATTACAGGGATTTTTAATAACGCAGAATCCATATTACTTCTTGGAACATACGATTACCCAATAGGCTAGGGCCTCGTCGTCACAAAGGGCCTCAAAAATTACACAGCAAAAAGATAGTATGCTTCTAAAAATTTAGTGAACGTTTATATTTATTATTTATTTATTTGCGCCTAGGGCCTCAAAGGGACATAATCCGCTTCTGTCACTTGCCTTTTATTTAGTGAGATATTCTCATATGCTCATATGTTGATGTATTATACTGTACTTCAGTTATCAACTGTAGAGTTCCGTATCCTTGGAGAGTAATTAAAGACGCATATGAAAACTTTCCCGAGATTAGTGAACTTAACTTTCTTTCCTTGTTTGACTACTCTTTACTTCCTCGCGTTCTTGTAATCCAGCAAAAATATTTTGTACCAACTTATGTAGGAAAAAGGTACTAGATCTTTAAAAAAGTACTAAATTTTTATTTGCTTTCTTTGAGCAAATAAATTCAGGGCATTTTACGATATTACTACCTGATTATCATAGATGAACTTAATGTAAAACCGCTAAATTAACGCATGTACGACAAATATGAAAAGAAAAAAAAAGTCAAAACTCACCTCACTATAGTCATCTATGAGTCCAAGAGCTGCAGTTGTCAATCATCATTAACAAAAGTCCCAAATGTAACCTTAGAGTTAACATGTATTAATTTACCATGTAACATTAAATTTTCAGTTATTTAATATGCTATTTACATATATACAGGGGTTCCTACCATAAGAAAAACAGTGGAAGTATTTATTCATCATTTCTATCAGATTTTGCTAAATTAATTAACTCTTCAGAAATAGTAAAATCTGTAGCTGATGAAAGTTTCAATTTTTCTTCTGTCAAAAGGAGTGCATTCATCAAAGGAGTTTGTAGAACTCCTTTGATGAATTTCTTGATTTCTTATTTTATTCTTATTTATTGTCACTGCTGAAAATATTCTTTCAGTTGCTGATAATGAATGAGAGAGACACAGCACAGCTTTAGCTAATGTTGTTAAATTAGGAAACATTTGTTAGGAAGCATTTTTCATTTCAAAAACTTTATTCCAAAAAACCATTAATTCTTGATATTTTTTCAGTGCTTCTACAGTCTTGAATATTTGCCATTCTCTATCAAGCTCTTCATAAAACCCCTAGATATACATTTTTTTACGTCTAAAAACTGACCATTGTCGGCTGGATTTATCTTTTTAATGGGTTCAAAAATTACGCTGTGCATCAATAAAAGGTGGTTACTCATATTAAAATATTTAATTTTTCCACTTGTTTTCACTGTTGTAATAATCTTATAACTCACGAGAAGTGTTTGAATAGCGAAGAATATATTTTCATTGGCAAATGTCAGTCGGATTGCGTGAGTATAGAATCAGGGGGTGAAGATAAGGTTAGCGAACAGTGAGAGGGGGAGGTAAAAAAGAAATTATGCTTGTGTCACTAAATATGACATATGGGGAGGGTGGAAGAAGATAAACATTATTCAAATTAAGGGGATATTAAATCCCACATTGTTTTAAAACCGAATAAGAAACTCAAAGATTGAAATCAGAGCGTTTCATGCCGAATATAGTAAACTATAAAGTATCGGCGATTACTAGCGTGAGCTAATGCAAGCAGTCCTAGTACGTAGTACAATCTCGGGCAACTCGTTGCAAAGATGGGGAAAGTTCAGATCGCTATTCTTAGGTATTTTCCATAATGTAAAAACACATTTCCTAGGAAATGTATGCTGTTATTACATTATGGTGGGAGGTCACTACCCAGACCGGTTTCAGCCTTTTTTGAGGCTTCATCAGTGAGTAGCAAGACCAAAAGATACCAAAGGCATGCAAGACGTTGCTGACTATAAGGGTGAAGCAAAATGCTTTTATAATCCCTGCTATCTGATAAGGATTGCTGTGTGAAGAAAAGTTTATGAGCTAAGTGCTCTGCCTGAGTGGGTGCGATTTAAAGATCTTCATTTGGAAGTAGGATGGCCTTGGGTCTCCTGTATTTTGAGAAGTCAGTTTCATCATAATTTGCTGCTTGTTGCACTAATTCATTTGGATGTGAAGAACTGATGCTGAGAAGAACTTTACTGCTGAAGACTGCAGGAAAGAGTAGATGCAGGGGATATTTGTATCCCGGTGGAGTTGGACATTTCTGACATACCATGGTGCGTTTAAGATCATGCGGAGACATTTGTTTTGCACTCTCTGTAGTTTGAGGATATTTGTACTTGAGGTGTGGCTCCAGGCTGGGAATGCATAAGTAATAATGGGTCGAATCATCAACTGATAAAGGAGCAGTTTTATTTTGGTATCCAGCTTGCTATTCCTATTGATAAGAGGGTAAAGCTATGCAATGACTCTTGAGGCTTTTGTATGTGAACTGCTGGTTAGTTTTCTGTCCAGCAGTACACCCAGATATTTGGCTTCTGGTTTCCAGAGAATCATGGTATTAAATAGGAAGATATCATCTTTGGGAGATATTGAGTTTTTAGTGAAGAGCATGACGATACTCTTCTGAGGGTTTACTTGCAATCTCCATTCTGAGAACCAGTGCTCTAATCTGCAGGTTTTCTTGCAGTTTCTTGGTGACAAGGTGCGGTTTAATAGATCTCGCTAGTATATCTGTGTCGTCTGCATATAGGGCAATGATGGATAACATTGGATTGTGCGGAATGTCTGCCATGTAAATCGAGAAAAGTATTGGTGCCAGTAGGGACCCTTGAGGAACTCCTGCCAAGATGCGTCGCTGGGTAGATAATATATCATTTAGTTTGACTTGCATTCATCTGTCACTAAGAAATGACTATAATTTGGACTAGATCTAATGGAATGCCAGCTAAAATCAACTTGTATAGTAGTCCAAAGTGTCATAATTTGTCGAACGCCTTTTCTAAGTCAAGAAAAACTGCTCCGTGTATTGGTGCCAATTGTAACTTGTGATAACGAATTCTATTAGTCTATGAATTTGTTGGGTGGTACTGTAAAATTGGCGAAAACCAAACTGTTCTGAAAGAAGGATGTTTAATTTTTTTACTGAAAGTTGAATTCTGGAAAGGATAGCTTTTTCTGCTATTTTGCCCAAATTAGAAATCAGACTTATGGGATGATAACTTTGAGGCTGCTGAGGATCCTTGCCAGGCTTGTATATAGGAACTACGTCTGCCAACTTCCATGCAGAGGGGAAGTACTTAAACCTGAACATAGCATTTTTATTATTGTTGTAAGATATACGATGGCCTTTCGGGGTAGCAGTTTAATAACTTTGTTGGAAATGCCGTCAGGCCCTGGAGCTTTTTTATTCTTTAAATTCTTTATAATGTCATAAATTTCAGCTGGGGAAGTAGGTGTGAGTTGGCTGGTACAGGTATCAGGCCATTTTAACATGTGTCTGACTTGGCGGTGGACTTTGTAAATATGATTGAAATTTAGATTATTGTATGAAGGGCTACACTGTTTTTCTAAATTTTTAGCTATAGTTTCGGCTTTTTCTGCATCTGTGTAAACAATGTTCAGGTCAGATTTGAGAGGAGGAAGAGATTTGTTTTTGTTTTTGATGTTTCTCAGGAACTTCCAAACGGATTGATCACCAGATGATATGGAGGCTAATTTGTCTTCCCATAGTTTGTTTCTATTGACTTTAAGTGCATCTCTCACTGCACTGTTCATTTTGTTGAGATATTTTTTGTCTTGGGGTGCTCTGGTGTTGTGGTATCTTTTTTTTTGCTTTATTTTTTCTCCTGATTAAGTTCATTGTGTCATCTGGTAGTCATTTAGGCTTGAAGGCAATTGAATTTGAGGTGATAGATGGTATGGCTGTGTTGATTTGATCAGTAAGTTTATTGACTGCAGAATCAATTTCTTCCTTGGAATTAATATGAGGGATGGGATCAATGTAGTTTGGAAGCATTTTGGATAGTTTTTCCCAGGGAATGAAGGTGTGAGGCGAAGGGGAAAGTCCTCTCTGATAACCCAGTTGGAGCAGAATAGGATTGTGGTCTGATAATAAGATAGATACCAAAGGGTATAGCGAAAAGAAATACTTTGCTATATGAGTTGTCAACCAGGTGCAACCATTAAGTTATAATGTTGGAGGTTTAATGGATTTTTTACAACACTCAGAAAGGATTAAAAAGAATTTAATACTTCCTATATTTCATCCTAGTCACTAGGACATCTACGGGGATTACAAAAATAACTAATGTAACATAACACAAATATCATACAATACTAAGCCCAACCACGTGGGTGACACTAAAGTCCTATCTAGGTGGAGCGCCCTCTAAGGGCGGTTGTAGGTGGCCTGGAATATAAAGTAGGATCTCTGGTGATGAGTGTTTCCCAAATTTTCATCAGTGAGTAGCTAGACCAAAAGATACCAAAGGGCATAACGGTACTGACTTGATGGGTGAAGCATAAATGCTTTTCATATTCCCCTCCATCTGAAAAGGAAAGTTCTTTGGGTAGAGAATTATTGAGCTTTAAGCTCGCCCTGAAAAGGCAGTGAGATTAACTGTGTTCAGCTGAGCATAGAATTGACTTGGGTCTCTTGTATTTGCAGAAATCTGCTTCATTATAGTCCGAAGCTTGCTTGATCAGTGGGTTCGGATGATTAATTGTCTTATTGAAAAACTTTTCAGCTAGATCATGAAGAAGAGATGTGATGTAGGAAATGCTGGCGTCTCTGTGAATTTGGGAGTTTCTGATAAACCACGGAGCATCCAAACTCATTCTCAGACATTTGTTTTGTATTCTCTGCAGCTTCTGAATATTTGTTTTCGAAGTATGACTCCATGCAGGAGATGCATAAGTTATGACTGGGCGTATTACCATCTTGTATATGAGCAGTTTGTTCTGAGTATCGAATTTACTTTTTCTGTTGCTCATGGGGTAGAGCTACGCTATTGCTTTGGATGTCTTTGAACTTATGTGTTCTATATGGTTGGTGAATTGTAGTTTTTATCCAGAATTACTCCAAGATATTTGACTGTATTCTGCCATGGAACTTTAACACCTAGTAAATGTATATCTTCCTTGATTTGAGGCTTTTTTCTAGTAAACAGTATGGCTGAGCTATTCTGTGGATTGGTTTGAATTCTCCAGTCCATAAACCATCTTTCCAGTGTGTGAATACTGCTTTGGAGTCTCTTAATAGCTAGTTTGGGGCTGAGAGATCGTGCTAATAATGCAGTGTCATCAGCATATAATGTAGTGATTGTTGAGCTTGGGTTTTGAGGGATATCAGCAATATAGATAGAAAACAGCAAGGGGGCCAAGAGTGAGCCCTGCAGCACTCCCACCAGAACCTTGCATCTGGTTGATACAGTTTCATTTATTTTGACTTGCATGTATCTGTCTCTGAGGTAAGAGTGAATTATTTTAACTAGATTAGTAGGCATATTGAATGTGATGAGCTTGTAGAGAAGACCTTGATGCCACACCTTATCAAAAGCCTTTGCAACATCTAAAAAGATTGCAGCTGTCTGAAGGTTCCGGTTGAAGCCTTCGGAGATGTATTCGATCAGCCTGTGGATCTGCTGAACAGTGGAGTGGTTTTTTCTGAATCCAGATTGCTCATTTGGGATTATATGTAGTTGGTCCATTTGTGATTGAAGCCTAGTAAGGACTACTTTTACTGCAATCTTTCCAAGGTTAGACAGAAGACTGATAAGTCTGTAGTTTTCAGGGAGTTGAGCATTTTTTCCCATCTTTTTGATTGGTGTAATATCTGCTATTTTCCATGATAAAGGAAAATACTGGAGTCTGAGGATGGCATTAATTATGTTGACTAGATGTACAATGGCTTTTCTGTGGAGTAGTTTAATTATTTTGTTTGTAATTCCATCTGAGCTTGGAGCTTTATTGTTGTTCAGGTGGGTTATAATGTTGTTGTTTATTGTTTATTGTTGTTGTTAGTCAACAACAGTATTTTTGATGTAGTGGGGCAATTAAGTAGTAGAGGTGAGGTGAGATATTTGTAGCAGAATGGAGTGCACTCCTATGATGAGCTCTTGGACTCCTTGGAGGTGTCATGTACCCTGTATATTGATAGGAACTGATCTCCACTCATAATTTTGTATCCTGAGCTTTGTGGAAATTTTAGCGATAATGTTATTACCATCGAGAAAATAATGTTTTCATACCAGCCATGTGGAGTATCAGGAATCAAAGGCCATTCTGCTTTGTACAAATTATCACTAATTATTTTGTAATAATTGTGATGTTATTAATTACGATTATTATTTCGAACTGTGCCGTTAGTTATATTCTAAGATTTTATTTATCTTATTCTCTTTCTTATGTGTATTTTACTTCTACTTGTTTAAATCTTTCTGTTAAGTTCTCTTTCTGTAATCCTTTATACTACCTACAAGTGTTAGCACTGTTAGTGAAAAGACCTCTAGAACAGTCCTTCCCAAACTGTGGGCCGTGGCCCACAGGTTGAAGAATATTTGATATTAATTATATTCGAGGAATTGAATATAAATACAATATGAATATAAGTATTGAATACAATACTTATAAATATAATATGAATATAAGTATTGAATATAAATACGATAAATATTATAATAATATATGTCTTTATTACGATTTTTTTTTCTGGTGACCGTGAAATATTTTTATTTTTCCAAGGGGGCCCTTTACATCCATAAGTTTGGGAAGCACTGCTCTAGAATTGGTAATTCACGGATCCAGTGTTAACTATTTCCCACGCAATATAATTCAGGGAAAATTTATTTGTTTTTTTTCGACTGTGCCACCCTGAATTTATGTTATGGCACAGGAAGAATAGTTATAACACTTATAGAATAGGTCAATTTCTAAAATAATACCTAAAATAATCAGTCATGGCAATTTCTAATTTAAGCACACAGGTTTGGTTATTTTTGTGAGACAGTGCATTGATCAAAAATCAGGCGATAGTTTTAAACAAACAAAACATATTTATTTTACTTTAAGCACAATACAATATTAAACAAATTCTCTCTAATTCCTAATTTAAACTTAAAGTTGTAATCTTACAATATAGACCTGCAATTCACAATGCTAAGAAAAACTTGCTTTACCAACTTGAGACAATTTCTGGCTGTCACAATCAATATCATTGACTAACATTCTTCTCAATAATTATACTAGGTAACCTTCAGCCTCAATTATTTTGTAATAATTATGATGTTATTAATTACGATTATTATTTCGAACTGTGCCGTTAGTTATATTCTAAGATTTTAGAATATAAAGCGACTTAAACAACTAATTTTAACAAAGCTACGTTCAGCGGACATACAATTCTTGTTCACAATCTCAGTGTTAACATATTAAAATCTACTCACAAATTCGTAGAAACAGATACAGTCCTACCAGTCTGGATGACTTTTGGCATTCTGCTGACTGCTTTCCTCAGTCCTATATCCTAGCTTTTGCTGAGAATGGCTTTTGGCTGTCATCCTGGTGTAGTCCTTGTCCGGTATCTGTAGCATAGCTCACCATCGGTTATTGGATCTACTTTTGATGCCGCATATCTGGTCACACATGGTACGTTCTGCTACTGGAAATGCATCTCCGTAGAATGACCTTCCTCTCCTGGGCTTTCTACTTCCACAAGATGAACAAACTCCTTAAACAGCCTTCAAACCTAAACTTTAAAAAAAAAAAAAAAAAAAAAAAAAAAAAAAAAAAAAAAACTGGCTAGATGGGCAAAGCAAGAATGCTTTTCATATTCCCCATTATCTGTAAGGATAGGGTGTTATTGAGCTATGAGCTCTGATCATGGCAGGAGGGTAACAGCAATAGCTCAGTTAGAACTTCATTGGCTGCAGCATTGCCATCTATTACCCTCCCTGGGTACCCATTTTAGTCATCTTGTACGACATGCATGGGCTGCAGTGGAGCTATTCTTATCCTGGCCACCACACGGGGTTCCAACCTAAACTTCCGAACAGCCAGCCTCTTTTATATGATTCAGAAGCTCCTTGTTTTTAGTGTCTGAGGCCCCCCGAATCTTCCGTAAATAACTTATGTCACTGTTATTTTGACCTTCTGAGTTGGCGGCAACAATCTACATCTGAACAACTTCAATACTTTTGTTTACTTTCAAGTTGCCAACATAATCCAGTCTAATCTTAACTTAAAGAAATACTTTTAACAACATTCTGTTACATCAAACCAATATAATTCACAATTTTAATCTTTACAATATTTTTATAATTTGTGAACAATTTCTATATTATTCTTTTTGTTAGTTAGCTTTACAAGTTTACAATCAGCACTTCTTTAAAATATAGTAAGTTACAATTCTTTCTTTCCTCGTGATTTATAACCTCAGTAAAATTGATGCCAAAAAATCATTATATAAAATTTCACCACATCAAATTTTACAACAGCCCCTAAGCCTTAATATATATATTTGTTGGCTGGCTTATCAGCCAACTGCCACTCCACTCTACTGATGTCAGTTCAAAAAAATGATAGTCATGTTTGGAAGAGGAGGAGGAGTAGTATCATGGAAAAATAAAATTACAAGTGGGTTCCATAAGACTTACTTCTGGGGCCATAACTCTTTAGCTTTTATGCCAGTGATATTGGTACTGTATTGCAGAGAGTTGTTCAGTTATTTACAAATGATGTAAAGCTATGGAGGATATTAGTAATAGTGCTGATATTGTGACTGTTAAGGTTAATTAAGGTTGATATTGTGAAGGTTAATTTTATGTAAATATAAAAATTTAATGTAAGTATAAGGTTTGAATTTTTTTTTTTTTTTTAAATTCACAGATGGGAGGAGCTGCATACTCTGTTTGTGGAACTCTACTGGAAGAAGTAGAGGAAATATGGAATCTTGGGGTGATAGAAATTTGAAATTGAAAGGCATATTACACGGTGGTGTGGTCAAATCTGGTGATTGCTACAATACTAAGAAAAATATTGATCAAAGAGATATAAGATGGTAGTGGTTCTATATTGTATAAGACAGTACTGGAATACTGTACACCTGGTCACCTGGATTTGAAGTGGATGAAAAAGCCTTAGAGAGGGTATGGATATTAATGGCCAAAAGGATTTCGTTACTTTAGAATGAAAACATGGAATTAGTATAGGTTAGATATATGACAAAAGAAGGAGTCATTTAGACTGAGATGTTTGAGCTGTGGAAGGTGCACAAGGGAGTGATGAATAAGAGATGAAGGAGCAGTTTTTTTTACAGATAGCTGGAATGTGTTGTGAATGCTCAGAGTATGAGTTTAAGGTTCTCTATGCCAGAAAAGTTAATACCTGAGTAGATCTCCCATGATGAAAGAGTGGATTCTTAAGAGGTTAATGTGTTGTAAAAACTTCTCTCTCAGCGATTTTTAACTCCATCTAATTTGCTAAACAATCATCATCATCATAATAATAGTCTTATGCAGTTTATAGAATTTATGTTTTCTGAACACACCATCTTCAGCAGAATGACTGTTCTCTATTATAAACAACTGTATTATTAAAGTTGCCAAGAAATTATATTCTTGGTTTAATCCTTTATTATTATTATTATTATTACATGACACCTCCAGGGAGTCCGAAGACTCATCGAGGGAGAGCACCTACTCCACAATTCTCTGTCTCTACCACTCAACCCACCAACTACAATGAACTGAAACTACTTTCATCATCTACACCAATGCCATCTACTGCCAACCACCAGCAGTAATATTTTTTTTTTAAGACAATCACAAACATCCATGCCCACAGCCTCTTGGCTGGAGAGCAGATACGCTAACCACTTGGCCAGCTATTGTTTGCTTATCCAAGTGTAAGCAAACAAAGTTTGCATGTGAAGTAACTTCACGACTAGGAAACTCGTATATAGAGGCTAATGACTTCACATCACTTGCCTTAGTAACCC
Organism: Typopeltis vanoorti; assembly: GCF_054136105.1. Lineage (NCBI taxonomy): Eukaryota > Metazoa > Arthropoda > Arachnida > Uropygi > Thelyphonidae > Typopeltis > Typopeltis vanoorti. The sequence continues at coordinate 19,174,206 of NC_143552.1, read as the reverse complement.
ATAATGCAAAACACATATCCTTACAGACATGTATAATACTGTGCATTATGGGAAGGGTCACTACCCTAACCAGTTTTGATTTTTATTGAGGTGTCATCAATGTGAACCAAACCCAGAAGTGATACCAAGGTTGAAGTAATGCAAAAGTCATATATCCATATACAAATAGCCAAAAGGTGCCACCTTATTACTAAAATACTCTGGATTAGAGATAGATGTTGAAAGTTTATCCACTTGGTTATACTTTACTTGGATACTAAGGCAAGTGATGTGAAGTCATTAACCTCTATATATGAGTTGCCCAGCCGTGAAAGTACTTCACGTGAAAACTTTGTTTGCTTACACTTGGATATAGGATTAAACCTAAAATATAATTTCTTGGCATCTTTAATTTATAGCATAACCAAGTGGAAAAATTTTCAACAACATTTAATATTCATTATAGTAAAATTATAGACTTCCATGTTAAGCATAATAACTTTAATTTCCTGATGTGTGTGTATACATACAGGGAAATAAGTTAAATTCAAACAGTATGCAGAGTATCAATAATTTTGTCAATCATTACTCTACTGGCCTGCCCTCAGAAAAAGAAAAAAAAAAAAACTACATGAACGCTGCCGTCCAGTTTCTGATGGCTGGAGATCAAATTCTTATTAATAATCTTTATTGATACAGCATTAGTACTAGCCTATTAGTATTTAAAATTTATGAAGAACTGAGATTTTGTTGTTAACAAATCATGACTAAGGTTGTGGAGTTAATGCATAACACTTACCACTGAAATTTAAAGTCACAAAACACCTCTATTTATACACTAGTCATATGTCTTTCTAAGGCAGTCTGTCCTTCACTGTGGGTATGTATAGGCTTACCATAAGCCTACACATACTTGCCAATGTATATACATGTTAACTCTTACACCACCCAGAACAAAAACTAGGTGTTATTAACATGTGCACACACACACACGAAAAGCTATAAATATATAAGCAGTGGCGGCTCGTGGCATGAAATTGTGGTGGTGCTGCAACTTTCAAAATATATATACACGCTATAAGTACAGTGTATACGTGTTTGGATAAAATTTCAAAATTATGGTAAAATTTTTATTTAATTTTACCATAATATTCATATATTATGGTAAAATTAAATTATGGTATTATTGTAAAATTAATATTATGGTAAAATTAAATATATTCATATTTAATTTTTTTTTTAAATTTTAAAAAAAAATTAAATATGAAAAAATATTGTTTATTATCGATTAAAATTATACAGTGTAGTATAATTCAAAATTACTTAAAAATAAAATCCATTCCTTTAATTGCAATTAAAGGAATTGATTTATAGTTTTTGGACTTTACAATTAAATCCTTTAATTGTGATGTCCAAATATTTAAAGAGACGGAGTAAACACGATAAGCACTACGAACACTCTATTTCTTGCACAAACTGCATATAAACAACAGTGGAACTGTGCGACGGACAGTGCCGCATTACGCTAATAGCTTGCATCTCACTATGACGTGCATATATGCGTGCGTAGCAATATGACACTGGTAAACACAGTGCTGCTAGCATCCTTTGCCCTCCTAAGTGCTAGAAGATGGATTTTTATTATTTTTTTATACAAAATAAGAGAATTGTATAGGATTGTTGATGATAAAATTAAATATTACAAGCAAATGTAAATATATTTGTATATTTATAAGGGCAGGAAGGGAGGGGAGGAGTGCAGCTGATGATAGCAGGGGAATTAAGTCCACATAAGGTAGACATGAAAGCGGGAAATAGTGGTGGCAATGGTTATGAGACAGTGTGGTGTAACATGGACGTTGAGAGGAAGACATGTTTAGTTGGATATTGCTATAGGTCTGGGAATGTGAAAGGTGGTGATGAAGAAATGTATAAACAAATTGGATTAGTGAACAAAGGAAGGATAATTATTATGGGTGATTTTAATTATGGCAGTATAGATTGGAATGAAGAGATAGCATTTGGGAATAAGGTAAGTGAATTTCTCGCGTTCTTGAGAGATAACTATCTCAGGCAGCATGTAAAGAAAGGCACATGAGGATCAATAGTTCTAGATCTCATCATTTCATCAGAGGATGTAATTGTTAGAGGGGTTTCATATTTTCCTCAAGTTGGTGAAAGTGATCATGAAGTAATCACCTGTGTTGTGGCTAGTCATATGCAGGCTTTTGCGAGGAAAGGATATATGTGGAATTATAAAGCTGGTGATTATGACAAGCTGAGGAGACAACCTCGAACTATAACATGGAACGAGGAGTTGAGTGGTAAGGAAATAAATGCTGCATGGGATCTTACAAAGAAATACGTAACAGCATCAATGTACGAATGTATCCCAAAGGCTAAAAGGCTGAATAAGGTTGGTGTAAAATGGATGAATGTGGAGCTTAAGCATGAAATCTGGAAAAAGAAAGTCGTTTGGAGGAAGTACAAGATGAATAATGGTAATCAGTCACATGAAGAATATAAAGAACAAGCCAGGAGAGTGACTCAGTTAGTAAGGAAAACAAAAGTAGAATATGAGCAGAAATTGGCAAATCAGGCTAAGAAAAACCCTAGTGTTTTTTAGATATGTGGCAAGTAGATTTATAAGGGTGTTTCATCCTGATCAGGGTGGAATCATGAGGAACTTAAGTTTAGAGAACATAGGAAAGGATAGCTTAATTGTGAGTGAGCAGGAGGTATTTGAGGAAATAAATAATGTTGATGTTAATAAGCAGGATTTGATGAAATATCACCATGCATCTTAAGAGAATGTTTCAAGGAACTGGCAGTAGCATTGGCATGCCTGTTTAACAAGAGTTTTGCAACAGCACAGGCTCCAAGGGAATGGAAGGAGGGTAAAATTGTTCCACTGCATAAAGGCGGTGATAAGGCTGTAGCTTCAAATTATAGACTGGTCTGTATATCTGAAGTTGTGGTGAAGGTGCTGGAGAGATTGATGAGAAGTAGGATACAGAAATGGGTTGATAACAGCAGTATTCTCTGTGGTTATCAACATGGGTTGTTTAAAGGGAGATCATGTTTCACTAACTTACTTATGTACTATAACAAGGTGACAAATACCTTGGACAGAGGAGATGCATATACAGTGGTGTACTTGGATTTTGCAAAGGCTCTTGATAGACTGCCACATGAAAAGCTCTTAAATAAATTGAAAGAGATGGGATTGGATAACAGACTTCTGTGTTGAATCAGTGACTGGCTGTGAGATAGGCATCAGAAAGTTGTATATGGGGGTGCAGTATCTCAAAAGAGAAAGTAGTGTGCCACAGGGGTCAGTTTTGGGGCCATTGTTGTTCAATTTGTATGTTAATGATATTGGATTGGGTTTAACTAGTGATATCCAGCTGTTTGCAGATGATGCAAAACTGGGGAGAGCAATGCACAGTCAGGCTGATGTTAATGATGCAATCTATTCAAGTCCTTACATGAGGACGTGAATAGATTGCATGAATGGGCAGGTAAGTGAAACTGTCAGTTCAATGTTGCCAAGTGTAATGTTTAGAGATTTGGTAAGCAACTATGGGATGCAAAGTATACACTTGGTGGTAAAACTTGAACAGAAGTAGAGGAGATGAGAGATCTAGGAGTGATGGTGGACAAGGACCTGAAATTCAGGGGAAACATTGCACAAGTTGTGAAGACATCACATCGAATAATGGCAGTGATGTGGAGAACCCTGACATGTAGAAATAGAGAGGTTATGATTCCATTGTATAAGGCATATGGATTATTGTGCACAGATTTGGTTGCCGAGTTTTCATGGTGACGAAGATATGTTGGAAAGGGTACATGGAAGATTCACAAAGGTGATGCGGAGAACCCTGACATGTAGAAATAGAGAGGTTATGATTCCATTGTATAAGGCATATGGATTATTGTGCACAGATTTGGTCGCCGGGTTTTCATGGTGATGAAGATATATTGGAAAGGGTACATGGAAGATTTACAAAGGTAGTCAGTGGTCTTTGGAATGTGGAGTATGAGGACAGATTCAGAGAATGTAAGTTGCAGAGCCTCATCAATAAGAAGAAGGGGGGAGGGATATGATTGAGACATAAACTGGTCAGGGGTTGTTATCAGGTAGACATGGAAGAGATTTTTCATAGAATTGGAGAAGGAAGTAGAACAAGAGGCCATTGCTGGAAACTGTATAAGGAGGGTGTGATCAAAGGAGTGAGAAGCAGGTTCTTTGCGTGGAGGATGGTTGGTGAGTGGAATGCATTGCCTGAGTGTGTGTGTGTGTGGTGGATATGGACACATTGAATCAGTTTAAGACGCAGTTGGATGAGCATTGTTGCAATAGTGAGTACCTTCCACGGTGAGTCTCTGACTCCATGGAGGTCGGGTGTTGATAATAATAATAATAATATCAAGAAAAATTGGGGGTGCTGCAGTTCTGCAGTGCCTATGCACGAACTGCCCCTGTGTATAAGTAATATAGTAAATATAAGTTTATATATATATATATAAACTTATATTTACTATATTACTTATATTACTTATATACTTTTATATATATATATATTTATATATATATATATATAAAAGTAATATAGTAAATATAAGTTGATATATATGTGTGTGTGTGTGTGTGTGTGTGAAAAGTTTTTTTACCTTGGGGATAATATATATTAAGGATACGAAGTAATTTTATAAAGTTGGTTTTTTTACTCCTTCTTCCAAGTAAGCAAAACGGTTAAGTTTGCGCCTGAACGTAGTTCAAGTCTAAAGGTAGTGCAGCACCAGGGCAACTCGTAAAGGTGGGTAAATTTACCAACCTTTACAACGAGTTGCCCTGGTGCGCCTGAACATAGTTCAAGTCTAAACTACCTTTAGACTTGAACTACGTTCAGGCGCAAACTTAACTGTTTTGCTTACTTGGGAGAAGGAGTAAAAAAAACCAAGTTTATAAAATTACTTGGTATCCTTTATATATATATATATATATAACTTATGAGCAAGCACTTAATTATGGATTACAGATTATCTACAATACTATGGGTATAGCAAAGATATTGTCAATGGAGCTTATGGAATTTATGTTGGGCAATCTGAATACACCTTTTTTCAGTGCAGTGACTGTTCTGCTGTTCTCCATTATAAACAATATTTGTTTACGGAAACAAAATTGCATGAAGAAATTAAACTAAATTAGATTACAATAAAACCATAGCCATTGCATACATTAAAGCATTATCAGTTTATAAAAATAAACAGAATTCTACACAAATACAACTTAATGCTACCTTGAAACCTATTGCAGAATTTAAGAACTTATTCAGAACCAGTGAATCATTATCATTAGAACCAGTGAATCCTCTTCCAAGGATTCACTGGTCTAATCTGGAGTGTATCTATTACATGCACCAATAAATTGTCATATGTATATATATATATAGGAAAAACTGGATGGATAATGTCTATGCACATTAAATTTAATAACATTGGTAAATCCCCCCTTTTCTGATCATGTCCTGGATATTCTACACAGAACAGACTGGAAACACTTATTCCTTATGTAACATCAGAACCTGGTATCAGTGCAAATTGAAAGAAGCCTCTGAAATTATAATCAACTCTCAAGAGTATCAGAGTCATATATTTGACCTACATAACTTTTGTTCTAACACATCATAATATTAGGACAGTAGTGCTCCTTAGTCATAATTATCATCATCATAATCAGACCTCCATGGAGTCAAGAGACTGATTGTGAGAGGTCTCACTTTCACACATACTGTTCAATCATGCCTTGTATTGAATGCATTCACACCACTCACAACACTTTCAGGCCAGACATTTCAGTCACTCACACTCTCCATGCAAAAAATTTACTTATCACCACCCTCTTTATGCATCGTCCAGGGATGGCCTCTTGTTCTTCCCCTGTTTCCAGACATTCTATGAAAAATCTCTTCCACATTAATCTGGTAATTACTCCTTACCAACTTATATGTCTCGATCATATCCCCCCCCCACACACACCTCTTCCTTCTATCTATTAGGCTCTGCAATTTGTATTCTCTCAATCTGTCCTCTTACTCCACATTCCAGAAACCAAAATCTGACTTAGTCTATTTCTCTGAACCCTCTCCAATAACTTATCATCCTTTTGAAATCCAGGCAACCAAATCTATGCACAGTAATCAATATGCAGTCTGATCAATGCTTTGTACAGTGGAATCATAACATCATGTCAGTGTTCTTCGTATCATTGCCATAATTCACTGTGTTGTCCTCACAGTTTTTAGCAAAATGTCCCCAAAATTTCAAGTCCCTATCCCTCTCCCCCCAGATCTTTCATCTCCCCACCAATCCTGTACTCTGCATCACATCTTACATTTTAACATCCCCACACACACTTGGCCATTTGGACAGTCTGTTCAAGTTCTCTTGCAAAGTCCTCAGCTACAACATCTGCTCTACTTCTAATAACTCTCCCATACTTTATTATTATTATTATTATTATTATTATTATTATTATTCAGGCCTCCATGGAGTCAAAAGACTCATCGTGGGAGGTCCCCCTAAGAAACACAAAGTCTATCATACCACTCCTTAAACTCATTGACCGTTCTCGCTCTCACCACTCCATCAGGCAATGCATTCCACGGTTCAACCACCCTCCACGCAAAGAAACCACTCCTCACCCTCTTGCTCACAGTTTCCTTTCGTAACTTCCAGGGATGGCCTCTTGTCATCACTCCTTCCCGCTGTTCAATCAAGTGAAAGAACTCCCCAGTGTCAATCCTGTAACCATCTCTCAACAGTTTAAAAGTCAATTATATCACCTCTCCTCTCCTTCTTCTATCCACCAAACTCTGCAGTCCACATTCCCTCAGCCGATCCTCATGACTATCCTTGTACAGTCCTGAAACCATCTTTGTCATCCATCTTTGTATCCTTTCCACAGTTAATTTATCCCCTTCAAATCCTGGGGACCAAATCTGAGAACAATAGTCCAAGTGTTGTCTGATCAGAGACTTATACAACGGAATGATGACGCTCTTATCTCTGCAGGTCAGTGTCCTTCTCATAATTGCAGCAATCCTCTGTGTTACCTTCACCACCTTTGTAATATGTCCCCTAAACTTCAGGTTTCTATCAATCATCAACCCCAGATCTCTTGTCTCCCCTACTTCCTCCGGTATACTTTCTTAATAACTAACCTCAGCCCTTGTTTGAAGTACTGATTAGGCTACCACTAATCTCTATCATTAAAGTTAATAAGAATTTGATCTCTGGCCATCTGAAATAGGACTTGTTTCTCTGTATGTATATATAATGTGTGCATACTCCAGATGATGATGACTTTAATATGAAAGCTGAAATGTCTAGAAATTAAAATTATACAGTATTACTCTTAACACAGTAGTAGTTTCCATAATGGTGAGGGATCATATATAGTGTTGGGCAAATGAGAGTAATGTTATCTATGAGAGTCAACATGGATTTTGTTAAGGAGCACTCTTGCTTTAGTAATATGATTGCCTTTTATAATAAAAGACAGGAGCAGTTGATGAGTGAAAGTCATATTCTGTCATTTTATTGGATTTTTCCAAAGTCATTTGACAGGGTACCACATGATAAGCTGATATGTAAGTTGCAGCACATGGTTTTAGATTACAGTTTAGTGAACTGGATTTGGGATTGGCTATCTGATAGGTATCAGAGAGTTGTGTATGGTGGGACAATATCAAGGAGGCAGAAGGTTACAAGTGAGGTCCCACAGGGCTCAGTACTGAGACATGTATTGTTTAACCTTTATATTAATGACATTGTCAGTAGATTGTAGGGGGGGATATTCAGTTGCTTGCAGATGATGTGAAGCTAGGATGGGTTATTAGTAATAGTGCAGGTGTGGCAGCCCTGCAAGAAGATTTGAATAAACTGGACAGATGGGCAAATGAATGGGGGATCAGTTTAATGCAGCAAAATGTAACGTCTTGAAGTTTGGGATACATGATGGGAGGTTGCATATTCCGTTGGAGGAGCTATACTGGAGGAATTAGGGGAGGCAAGAGATCTGGGGGTGATGATTGATAGAAACCTGAAATTCAGGGAACATATTGCAAAGGTGGTGAAGGTAACCCAGAAGATTGCTGCAATACTGAGAAGGATGCTGACTTCCAGAGATAAGAGTTGTCATTCCATTGTATAAAGTCCTAATCAGATACACCACTTGGACTGTGTTTTCAAATTTATTCCAGGATTTGAAGGGGATAAATTAACTGTGGAAGGGCCACAGAGGTGGATAACAAAGATGGTTTTAGAACTGTACAATGTAAGTTATGAGGACAGGCTGAGAGAATTTGGAATGCAGAGTTTGGTAGATAGAAGAAGGAGAGGTGTTATGATTGAGACTTTTAAACAGTTAAGAGGCAGTTACAGGGTTGACACTGGGGAGTTCTTTTGCTTCGTGGAACAGGGAGGAAGGAGCAAGGACAAGCGGCCATCTATGGAAGTTATGAAGGGAAGCTATGGGCAAGAGAGTGAGGAGTGGTTTCTTTGCACGGAGGGTGGTTGAACCATGGAATGCATTGCCTGATAGAGGTAAATGCATGAACAATGAGTTTGAGTGGTATAATAGACTTAGTTTTCTAGGAAGAGCCTCCTACTATGAGTCTTTTGACTCCATGGAGACCCGAATAATAATAATTTTAACACAATGAATGTAAAACTGAAGTTCGTTTTTAGATAACACTGTATGACTAAAATAAATGTAATATTAAATGCTTATAAATACTGTTTGGTGCTAATGGATTTTTTTAAAGGAATATATGTAAATTTATTAATTTGTGATACCACATAAGTTGTTGTTGGGAGGAAGTTTTTTCACTATTACAAAACAAGAATATAATTTCTTGTCAAGTATAATTCACCACATCCAGTGTAAATCGTCTTGCAAGTCCTGAATCATCTGTAGGTTCTAATCATGATTTGGAAATATGATAACAATTCCAAGAAACTGATAATTGCAAAGATATTTCTTTTCAACTCTTTGCTTGGCAAAGTTTTATGAAATTTTAATGAAAGAAGTAAAGTGAAATAAAATTTTGTTTTCAGAATGTGCTACGATTTTTTTAGCTCCAAAACTTGAATAAAATGTAAAAAATTATTATGGCTAGCTATCATTTAATGAAACCATTTCTTTTCTGAATAATATTCATTTTTCCCATTTTAGTTATAATTAAAACCAACTATGCTGAATTGATTTAATAAATAATACATTTATTCATGTTTCTCATTAATAGGAAGTTTTCTCATGCATGAAAAGAGGAGCTTGTGTGGTTCTTATTGATAACAGAAATAAAGGCAACTTCAATATTTTCAAGAAGGTGGCATCTGAAAATGGCATGATTTTTGTTATTTGTGAAGATTTAAAATTCAAGAACATATTCAATAAAAAAGGACACAAACTGTGCAGTGTTTCTCGTAAAAAATTTGGTATCTTGCCACTTCAGAATATTGTAGTTTCCACTCTTATCATTATTAAAGGTAGCATTTCACAACCTCAGATGCTTGACCAAACTATGCTTGCAAATGCACGTGCTGAAGCTGCTTCAGATACATCAAGTGGTAGTACTATTTTTGAAGAAAAAAGTTTGTCTTCTGTCCAAGATGAAGTTGTGTGTTTAATCAATAACCAAGAGAAGCGGTTCATGTCATGGGGAAATTGTATTTCTTATTTACAAATTTTGTGTGGTATCTGTCTACTGGGTACACTGATTTGGAATGCAAGAAAACAATAACTTAACCATCCACAGAAATCTTTACGTAAAGCAGATTTGTACACAGTTTCAGTCAAGAAATAAGTTTTTTCTATCCCTTTTGGTTTCAAGGTTAATAAACAGTGAACTACATTCCACTTAGAGCGTGTAGATAGAACATTTATGCACTAGTAAAAACTATATGGTGTTCATGTAGTTAAAGATTTTCTTTTCTGGACAAAATGAAGCAATTTTTGGGTAGACATTATCCAAAAGAAAAGTATTGTAAATGATATTTTGCCAATAATTGAACAACTTGTATAATAGTTAACTTCACATGTCCATTTTGTTACTTTATCTTTGAGGCAGAAGTGCAGATTTTTACATTTTTATCCTTTTATTCTGATAAAATGTTAAAATAAATTTCAATTATACATATTTATGATTACTTTAAATTTTATATTCATTGTATATATTGATTTTAATTGGAAATTTATTGTAATAATAATATTTATATTATTACTAAAGAGAAAAGGGATGAAAAAATTAAGAGATTATTTGAAGGGAGAGAAACAGTAGATGATGAAAAAAAAATTGAGAACCTTTGTTATAACAAAAACAAATTAAAATTCTTTTATCATTATGTCCTCGAGTAACTTTCAAAAATCAAATATATTTCAAATAGGTTAGAAATTATATACTCTCAGCTCTCATTATCAAATTCCAGACATGTATCTCAGGAGATGTACAAGATATCATGATAGTGTAACATGAAAAAGTTATATCATTAATAATTTTCTATCAACAATTTTCTTCCAAATTAATCTGTTATCTGTCAAGACTCCAATCTTATTTGATCATATATTTCTGTCTTCTAAGATACTTTTTACAGTATCAAGTCACATACATCTTGGTCTTCCCCTGAGTCTTTTTTCTACCATTCTGTTTAAGTAACCATAACTTGTGAGGTTAGCACAGTGTATTTTGCAGAAGTCTGCTAACACATTCTTGAATACTAACAATGTTGAGTTCTTTCTAATATTCTCATTTTTAATATGATATTCCAATTGATGCATCTGTTCAATCTCTAATCTATCTCAGAACTCTCATATTTGTGGTCTCTAGTCTTTGATGAAGAGTTTTATTTTTAACTCAGTTTTATACACTCTCTTGTATATAATAGTTTGATGCTTTGTCTAATTTCTCTCTTATTCCATATAATTTTATTCAGTTTACTTTCTACCACACCAGCTTTATTAATTCCTTTGTCACTTCTATATTTAATTTGCCATCTTCATAAAAATTGTGCCAAAATAGCTGAAACATTTTAATTCTATAGGTGTTCTCAATTTTAGATGCAGTTGATGTTTTCAGTGTCTCTGTCTATTTTCATTGTCTTTGATTTTAATGCTGATTTTCATCCCAAATTTATTACAGCAGTTATTCAATTTAGTCAGTGAATCCTGCAGGCTTGTATTGGATTTATTTAGATGTATAATGTCTGCATAAAGTAAAGAGCTAAGATGAACATCTCCGATTTTGATATCAGGTTTAATACCACTTTCCTTCATAATGTGATCTGTATAGATGATGAATAACAGTGGAACATAATGTATCCCCTTGTCTCACACCTGATTTAACATCAAATCATCTTCCTGCATTTCTTCCAATTCTAACTGCTGACTTTTAACTCAAATATAGACAAGTATTGCTTGCATTTATACCATATATCTGTAGTGTTTTGAAGAGCTTTTCTCAAAAAAAACTATAAAAGTAGTTTAAAAAACTAAACTACTTTTATAGTTTAACTATAAAGTACTTTTATAGTTATTGACAAAAAAAGTGCATATAGAGCATTTTGGGGGCACTGCTCGTACCATCAATGCTTCAACTCTCTGATCCTCTTTAATACTATTACTTTTTTATGATGTTGGTGCCCTAAAGCCATTGCACCCCTAGGCTGGTGCCTCTTGTGCCTAAGCCTAGAGCTGGCTCTGTTTTCAGTCTACTTTAGGATTTCAGATTTAGGATTTCAAGTAAAGCATCAAGCTGAATGATGAAATTCATCTACTGTTACTCATCCATCTATTTGTGAATGTTTTTGAATTAGCTAGGCTTGCTCTTATGTATGTATCCAGGCTTTCAAAACATAATCAGTAGACTGAATATACAAATATTCTTCAAGTAAAAATGAAAGCATATGCAAATAAGAACCAAACCTTGGAGATTCATTGAAAAACTCTGAAGTTAATATTGATTGATTCATAGAAGGTGTCATATGGTGAAGTCGATACAAGGATAGGCAAAATTCAAACTTCATGGTGGACTCAAGAGGTTAAAGAGGCAGTTCTGTGCAAGAAGAAAAGCATATTGAAAGTTTTCAGCAAATAAGTCAGCAGGTGCACAGAAAAGTGTAAGAAAGTATATTGAAAAGTTGCAAAATAAAAATCATAAGTATACTTCAGTAAAAATGTAAATTATAAATATGAAGGTGGATAAGGTTATTTAAGCAATTAACAAACACATAGAAATGTAGGAGAGAATACAGTAAAAGGAATCAGAGGTAGGGGACAGAAGTTGAAGTGTAAGCATCCCATAATGCAAAGCACATCTCCTTGTTGACATGTATAATACTATGCATTAAGGGAAGGATCTTATGGGATACTAAGGCAAGTGATGTGAAGTCAATACCACCTTTGCCATGAGTTGCTGCAGTCCTGAAATTACTTCAGGTGCAAACTTTGTTTGCTTACACTTGGATAAAGGATTAAACCAAATATATAATTCGTAACATAACCAAGTGGAAAACAACGTCCATCAACTATCTCTAATCCAGAGAATTTTAATAATAAGGGGTGACACCTTTTGGCAACTCGTATATGGAAATATGACTTCTGCATTACTCTTCCACCTTGGTATCACTGAATTTTGAAGATGGCGGTATCGATCGAGTTTGGATTTTGATAGTTGATATAAACTGTGATTTAAGAAATTTTGACTATTTACTACTAGTTAATTTACTAGTAGTAAATAGTTTTACTACTGTAATCAATTGGTTTATTTTTCAAAGAGGTCTTTTATATTCACCAAAGAATCAGATACGTAGGTAAGTCAACAAATTTCAAAACAAGGGCGATATGCTAGGCCTACTGCCATTAGTATCAGCATTGCTTCATTCACTTCATTAGAAACTGTATACTTATTACTGTGGAAAGGGAAAGACATGTCCTGCTCTACAGAACAAGGCTTAGGTCTAACCATGGATGCACCATACGAAGTACTTCATTTTAAACAGCTACTGGCAATATTTAAACACGTAGGCAATCTGCTTCACACAAAATGGCTAGGAAAAGTTGTAGAAAGTTTATTTTTCACTTGGTTAGACTATAATAAATTTTGTTTAATCCTTTATCCAAGTGTGAGCAAACAAAGTTTGCACCTGAAATTATCTTCAGGACTGAATATGGTGTTGTACTACCTTACTTGGGTAGGTAGTATAACACCAGGCAACTCGTAGCAAAGGTGGAGCAAGCTACCAACACTCCTATCCCAGTATCTCTCCCATCATGCAAAACACATCTCCTTGCGGATATGTAAAATGTTATTCATTAAGGGATTGGCCACTACCCAGACTAGTTTTGACCTTTATTGAGGTCTCTTCAGTGGGAGCCAGGCCCATAGTGGAGATACTAGGCAGAAGCAATAGTGAGGTTATCCTTACCTATAGGAGTTGCCAACTGTGGGCCTGGCTCCCACTGAAGAGACCTCAATAAAAGTCGAAACTAGTCTGGGTAGTGGCCAATCCCTTAATGCATAACATTATACATATTTGCAAGGAGATGTGTTTTGCATTATGGGAGAGATACTGGGATAGGAGTGTGGTAGCTTGCTCCACCTTTGCTACGAGTTGCCTGGTGTTGTACTACCTACCCTGGTAAGGTAGTACAACACCATATTCCATCCTGAAGATAATTTCAGGCACAAACTTTGTTTGCTCACACTTGGATAGAGGATTAAACTAAATTTATTAAAGGAAAAGTTGTAGTTCATGAAATAAAAGAAGTTGATACAGATGACTCTCAACTCTTAGAACTTCTTCTAGACAGTGCCAGTGAAATAGCAACAACTGCTGAGAATAATCCCCCTTACAGACCACACCGATTATCAGGAGGTTCGCGCTCACAAAACTGCAGCCTTTGAACCACCCAATGTGGATGGAATGGAAGAAGATGGCCCAGTCCTGAACTCTCCTACCTCCTCAAAGGAAAAGATACCCCCCCCCCCCCGATTATTCTGCATGAAAAGAATAAACGGATGTTGCTAAGAACTACGATGTACAATTTACAGATCTCATACAGCCAAGTGAAGAATGTCACAGACGGTATTAAAATCCAACCCAGGACAGTGATGGATTATTGACGGTTAACCTCTGAATTGAATACCAGAGGTATTCAGTACCACACTTTTTCACTAGGACCAGAAAAGAACCTCAAGGTAGTGATTAGAGGTGTATCTGAAGATGTTTCCACAGAAGAAATCACTGCAGATCTACACCAGCAAGATTTAGCACCCGTAAAGGTCAGCAGAATGACGAGGAGAGACAGGACTCCAATGCCACTGGTATTAGTAGAGATCAGTCAAACCTACAACACATATATTATCTGACGTCCATCTGTGGACTGAAAATTACTATAGAACCATTAAGGAAAAGGGCTTCAACGGGGCAATGCCACAGATGTCAGAAGTTTGGTCATGCCCAGAAAATGTGCAAGGCTGAATTTAAATGCTTAAAATGTGAGGGTCAGCCACCCAACCAATATATGCTCTAAGCCAAAATCCACCCCAGCTAAATATGCGGTGGTGGTCCTCACACTGCCAACTACAGAGGATGTGCGCACAATCCAAGCAATGGAAAATCAGAAAGAACATACTCTTCCTCTCTTAGCACACATAGGCCAGAGACTACTTCACGGCCTCCTAAAGATCAACATAAAAGGTCAGAGGTCCCTAAAAGAACAACTCAGCAACAACAGTCTAGGACATATGCGGATGTAACTTGCCCTAAACAGACAACCCTGGAACAGCCAACATCACATCCAAATCTGACAGCTATCATTACTTCTTCCTTGGCAAATATGCTGTTGGATTTTAGCAGATCCCACCCCTCACCATGCTCTACAAATAGATTTCTAAAGGATGCACAAGTCATTATCTCAGCGTTCACTCACTCACAGAAATAAAATAAAATCAGATTCTTTACAGATCATAGCATGGAATGCGAACGGATTAAGAGGTAGAATCCGGGAGTTTGCCCAAAGGCATCAGCCGGATATACTCTTGATAAGTGAAACCCATCTGCAACCATCAGATAATCCCAAAATAAATGGATACCAGTTGTACAGAACAGACAGATTATCCTGCAGAGGAGGCAGCACTGCTATTTACATTAAAAATTACATCAATTATCACTTTATAAATATTCCATCCACAATTAATCTTGAGATTACAGGCATCGAAATTCCCACGTGCACAGTGGGCAAACTGAAGATTTTCGCAGCATATAATCCTCTGCAAAAACATTACTGTTTTCAGATCTGAACACTGTACTGGTCAACAGGGAGCCTGTCATCATGACTGGCGACTTAAATGCCAAGCATCCTATCTGGAATAGCCATTCCACAAATACAAATGGTCACATCCTCGCTAACTACTCTGGATCCAACAATGTGGTTGTGGCAGGCTCCACAGCACCTACCTATCACAGCACATATGGTCGGGCTGATGTACTAGACATAATTATCTACAGAATGTAAGACTCCAGTACAGTGTAGTGACACTAAATGATCTTTCATCTGACCACAATCCCATTCTATTAAAGCTTGGAAACCAGGATAACCTGTCTTCCCCCCCCCCCCCCCCATATATACCTTGGGATAATGTATCCCAAAATATATCGGTCCTGTGCCATTGATTAAATCCACAGAGGAAATTGCAACAGCTATAAAGGATCTAACTAAACAAATCAACACTGCTGTTGCAGCGGTAACTATTTCCAGAACTACCCCCAGATCAAACCACTTGCCAGAAGACATTATGAACTTGATCAGAGAAAAGAACAGAGCAAGAAAAAGATATCACAACACGTGAGCACCTCAAGATAAAAGAATCTTGAACAGATTTAACTCTGCAGTTAGAGATGCCCTCACAGCGCACAGAAATCAAATTTGGGAAGGAAAATTGAATTCTATCTCTCCTGACAATCACTCCATATGGAATCTTATCAAAAACATCAAGAATAAAAACAAACCTCTTCCTCCTCTCCAAACGGATACTGGCCTTATCCATACCGATGCAGACAAAGCAGGGGCAATAGTAACATCTCCAGAAAAGCAATGCAAACCTTCATATGACCATCTCGACTTCAATCACATATACAAAGTCCATCAACATGTCATATCTTCGCTCAAACTTTCTGTCACATGCCCTAGTCAAATTGCACCCACATCACCTGTAGAATTATATGACATAATCAAAAAGCTTAAAAACAAAAAAGGCTCCTGGACCTGATGGAATCACAAACAGGGTGATAAAACTACTACCCCACATAGTTATTGTGCATCTGACTAACATTATAAACTCCATCTTACACTACAAATATTTTCCTTCCCACTGGAAACTAGCAGATTAATACCAATCCATGAACCTGGAAAAGACCCATGATCACTTCAAAACTACAGACCAATTAGCCTCATCTGCAACCTAGTCAAAATTGCCGAGAAAGTCATTCTCACTAGACTCCAAGAACTAGTGCGCAAACTAAATATTCTTCCTGAGGAGCAATTTGGATTCCGACAAATTCATGTACTACACAACAAGTATACAGATTAGTAGAATATGTCACCATGGGATTTAACTGGTGTCAATGCACTGGGGCTGTTTTCCTTGACATAGCCAGTGCATTCGACAAAGTCTGGCACTATGGCTTGCTGTATAAAATGATAACATCTGGAATACCATTGGAAGTGGTTCATCTGATCAGATCATACCTCTATGATAGGTGCATGCAAGTTAAGTTAAATGGCACACTCTCCATACAAAAATGCATCTTGTCTGGTGTCCCACAAGGATCACTACTGGCACCGACTCTTTTCTCCATTTATTTATATGTGTGATATTCCGAACAACCCACTGTCATCTTTCAAAGCCCTATACAGTGATATTAACCAGATCTTTAAAACTGCACTTAGCAATCAAAAAACTGCAGGAAAATCTACTGATAATTGAACAATATTTCACCAAATGGCGACTCAAAATAAATCCTCAGAAAAGCTTAGCCGTACTGTTCTCCAGAAGATCAATGCTTCCTATTGAAGATGTTCTTCTGTTTAACACAGAAATACCTTGGCAGTCTGAGATCAAATATCTTGGCATATTGATGGACAGAAAATTGACTTTCAGCTCCCATATCAAGTCTCAAATGTCTAAAGATATCAAAAATCATTGCACAGCTCTATCCTCTAATAAACAGAAACAGATCAATCTACTTATATATAAATTGATGATTCGTCCTATACTCATCTACGCTTCTCCGGCTTGGAGTCATACTGTATACTAATATCCTCAAACTACAACGTGTGCAGAATAAATGTCTCATAATAATCCTGAATGCACCATGGTTCGTACACACTGTGCAACTTCACCGGGACACAGAAGTCCCCTATATTTATACCTTCATGCAAACTATAGCAGCTAAGTTCTTTTCAATAGCATCTGTGCATCCTAATAATCTAATTTAACTAGCTGCAAATTACGACGCAACAGATTACACCAAATACAAAAGACCAAAAGCTATTTTAAACTGCAACCACAATGATTAATCCTCACGGCGAGCAACAGGCTCATTAATATTCTCCCTCTCACAGTTTTCCTCATCAGATAGCAGAGAATATTAAAAGCATCTGCTTAACCCTTTAAGCCAATAAAGTTGAAAGTTGAAACCTTGGTATCACCACCTCTGGGTCTGGCTCCCACTGATGAGACCTCAATAAAGGTCAAAACCGGTCTGGGTAGTGACCCTTCCCTTAATGCATAGCATTATACATGTCTGCAAGATGTGCTCTGCATTATGGAATACTAAGGCAAGTTATACAAAGTCATACAACCTTTGCCCCAGTCCTGAAATTACAGCAGGTGCAAACGTTGCTTACACTTGGATAAAGGATTAAGCCAAATATATATATAATTTGAAGGATTAAGCAGTGGTAGAAGATATTCAAGAGCAATACAATGTAAGAGTACATATCAACACTTGTGGTTGATGTAGCAAAAAAAAAGCAGCTGACTAGAGTAAATGATATTCAACCAGAAATGCTCGAATATGTATATTTAAGAGTTTTATAATGATTACACTAATAATTAAGATCTGATCAGGTGATTGAATTCTGGATGACTGGAATAGAGCTCTCATTGTAATGAGAGTTTTAGTATTTAATACCCACCTAGGAATTGTATGCTAATTTCTTCATCCCAGGAATTCCTGAGATGTGATTTCAGTGAAATGGTACTTTATTAAGGGAAAACAGCATTTTTTAAAAATATTTTTTGACAATAAGATGCACTTTTGGACATAGGAGGACCATTTATACATTGTAGTACTTGAATTATATTCACCATAATTGGTGGCTATTTGTTATTTATTAAACAAAATTGTTATCATGCTTATGGAAGTTTTTTCACTTGGCTATGTTACTAATTATATAATGGAGTTTATCCTTTATCTAAGTGTTAGCAAACAAAGTTTGCACCTGAAGTACTTTAAGGACTGGAGCAACTCATAGTAAAGGTGGTATAAGTTCTCATCACTTGCCTTAGTATCTCCCATAATGCAAACCACATCTCCTTGTAGACATGTATAATGTTATGCATTAAGGGAAGGGCCACTACCCAGACCAGTTTTGACTCTTGTTGATGTTCAAGTACAGGTCAAACTCCAAAAACTCAGCATTGTTCCCCCCAGTAACAGGCTCACCCTGCCACTGAGAAGAACCGGTTGGCTGTACACTGTGGCAGGCTCACCCCACCACCGAGCAGAGTTGCTCATTTCTCGAGGGGTAACAGCAACAGCCGTGCCTCAGTTAACTTCACCAGCTATAGCATTGCCTTGGCTGTTGCTGGGTGACAGCAACAGCCAAGCCTCAGTTAAATCTTCATGGGCTACAGCATTGCCATTCATCACCACTACCCACACCGGTTTTGAACCTTATTGAGGTCTCATCAGTGGGAGCCAGACCCACAGCTGTTGATACTAACGTGAAAGTAATGGAGAAGTCATATTTACCTATACGAGTTGTCAAAGGGTGTCACACTCTATTATTAAAGTTCTCTGGATTAGAGATAAGTTTATGGACGTTTTTTCACTTGGCTATGCTACTAATTATATATATTGGGTTTTATCCTTTATCCTAGTGTTAACAAACAAAGTTTGCCCCTGAAGTACTTTGAGGACTGGGGCAACTCATGATAAAGGTGGTATAAGTTCTCATCACTTGCTTTAGTATCTCCCAGGATGCAAAGGACATCTCCTTGTAGACATATATAATGCTATGCATTAAGGGAAGGGCCACTACCCAGACTGATTTCCCTGTATTAAGTGCGGGGTTAAGTCTGCAAAAAGTCATGAGATCACCCCAGAATGAGCAACCCAAAGGATCAAATCTCAGTGTTGTTCTCCTCAGTAACAGGCTCACCCTGTCACTGAGAAGAACTCTCAGCATTTGGCTTTACCCAGTGGCAAGCTCACCCCACCACCGAGCAGAACCGCTCATATTTCATCTGAGGGGTAACAGCAACAGCCATGCCTCAGTTAACTTCATGGACTACAGCATTACTCCTCTACTTGGGTAACAGCAACAGCTTAGCCTCAGTTGGAACTTCATTGGCTACACATTGCCGTCCATCACCCAAGCTTCCCACCGGTTTCGACCTTTAGGAATCTCATCAGTGGCAGCCAGACCCAGAGGTGATGATACCAAGGTGAAAATAATGGAGAAGTCATATTAAAATTCTCTGGATTAGAGAAGTTTATGGGAGTTTTTTCCCTTGGGTATGCTGCTAATTATATCTTGGGTTTTATCCTTAAGTTTTTTAAATTAAATAGAAATTAAGTAAAAAATCCTATTTTTTAAATAGGATTTTAAATTGGGTTTTATCCTATACTAAGGCAAGTGATGAGAACTTATGCCACCTTTACCACAAATTGCCCCAGTCCTGAAAGTACTTCAGGTGCAAACTTTGTTTACTGACACTTGGATAAAGGATAAATCCCAATATATAATTAGTAGCATAGCCAAGTGAAAACACTTCCATAAACTTATCTCTAATCCAGAGAATTTTAATAATAGGATGTGACACCCTTTGGCAACTCATATAGGTAAATAGTGACTTCTCCATTACTTTCACCTTAGTATCAGGTCTGGTGCTTTTGTGCAGAAGTGGTTACTTTCCCTGAGATGTGAGAGGCTCTGCTTGGGGGTAGGTTTTTGCCTGTCTCTGAGTGGAGCCACCACTGATTATGGCTTTGCTTGGTGGTGGGGTGAGCCTGTCACTGAGTGGAGCTACTGCTGAGTTGAACGGCCCTTCATTCACTCATAGGGAGTGGTCTGGGGACCACCTAATTTTTAAAAAGGTCTTTACTTAAACAGCTCAATAAAGGTCGAAACCTGTCTGGGTAGGGGGAAACAAGAGATCTGAGGGTGATGATTGATAGAAAACTGAAATTCAGGGAGAATATTGCAAAGGTGGTGAGGGCAACTCAGAGGATTGCTGCAATATTTCTCAGTATTGCAGCAATCCTCTGACCTGCAGAGATAAAAGAGCTATCATTCTGTTGTATAAGGCCCTGATCAGACCACACTTAGACTATTGTTCTCAGATTTGGTCCCCAGGATTTGAAGGGGATAAATTGACCATGGAAAGGGTACTGAGGTGGATAACAAAGATGGTTTCAGGACTGTACATTATGAGTTATGAGGATCGACTGAGGGAATGTGGACTGCAGAGTTTGGTGATAGAAGAAGGAGAGGTGATGTGATTGAGACTTTAAACTGTTGAGAGGCAGTTACAGAGTAGACATTGGCGAGTTCTTTCACTTGGTGGGACTGTGGGAAGGAGCGATGATAAGGGGCCATCCCTGGAAGTTATGAAAGGAGACTGTGCACAAGAGGATGAGGAGCAGTTTCTTTGCGTGGAGGGTAGTTGAACCTTGGAATGCATTGCCTGAGAGAGTGGTTGCAGTGGGGATGGTTAATGGGTTGAAGGAGTGGTATGATAGACTTTGTATTTCCTAAAAACGACCTCCCACAATGAGTCTTTTGACTCCATGGAAGCCTGGATAATAGTAATATACAAAAGATTTTCCATTATTCTGTTGAGAAGAAAGAACTAGTGTGCAGGATCAGATTTCAAATTTAGGTATGTGGTTAGCAAAGAAAGTGGAATAAATTCTTCTCAATAATATAATTGAGTAAGAGTTAGATGGATGAGTAATATCATTAAGCATGAGCTACAGAAGAAAAAAAATGCTGCAAAGGGTATATAAAGAGAAAGGTGACCAGCAAACTCATGAACAGTACAAGGCTCAGGCAAGAAAGATGACCAGCATGGCAAAATCAGATTTTGAGAAGAATCTAGCTGGGCAGACTAAAATAAGTCCCAGAGAGTTCTTATGTTATGTGGCAAGTAAGAGGAAGAATGATTTTGGAAGATAAACCTTAATGAGTGATGATGGTCAGGAGACAAAAGCAGATAAAATAGTTTAGTTACTGACTGACCACTCTGCGAGGATATATCATCCTAGTGAGGTTAGTGGCTTAATCTATGTGGCAGCTATTAATGGGGGAACAGACGTGGATGAATTGGAGATTTTCAGGATATTGCAGAATCTCAATGTAAATACAGCTGTGGGATTAGATGGGACATCAGCTAGGGTTTTGCAAAAATGTGCAAGGGAACTGGCAATGCCTTTGACTAAGCTCTTTAATTTAAGTCTCAGCTCGGTAGAGTTCCAAGTGAGTGTAAAGAAGGCAAAATAATTCCTTTCCATAAGATGTTTTAAGACTGCAGTAGCAAATTATAGACCAATCAGTATCTCAGGCGTAGTGGTGAAAGTACTAGAAAAATTGGTAAAAAAAGAATTTAATCCTTTAACTGCTGAGATACTAAATGATCAGTATGACCCTCCTTGCTGAGTTATTTTCACAAATAATGAAATATTTTATATTTTATAATTATATAAGATCATGAAAAAATGTGTGTGAAATTTCTTTATCTACAGGATGGCCATAAATTCACTTTCCCTCTTTGGAGGTATCTACATTTTATATTGAGACTTTCGAAGGCATGGGGAGATGATGATTTCCGCGAAAAAAAAAAAAAAAAAAAAGATTTAGTACCAATAGTCGCCGATAGGGGAAATATCGAGTTAACTCGATTGTAGCAAGGTCGCAATTTTTTCCGCTCTCGATTTAACTCGCCCGTAGCAGTTAAAGAGTTAAGAATGGGTAGATAAAAATGTGATACTGTACGAGAGTCAACATGACTTTGTTAGGGGTCAGTCATGCTTTAGCAATTTACTGACTTTTTATAATAGAGTAACAACAGAGTTGGATAATGGAAGTGGCTACACAATGATTTTGCAATCGCATTTGACAGAATACCACATGGAACACTGTTACCAAATTAGAACAAATGGAAATGGGTATGACATTGGTTAAATGGATAAGAGGGTGGCTGCTGCACAGATGGACAGATATCAAAAAGTGGTATATGGAGGGGAAGAATCGAGGCAAAAACAGGTGATGTGGCAGTGGCACACCCAGAGCGGCGGGACCAAGGGGCTATAGCACCCCAAAGAAAAAGGGAAAAAAAAACACTAGAAAAATTTCCAAAAATCTTTTCCTAATTAAATTTTTTTTTTTCTGTTGTGTCGTGTCTTCTATTTCTATACTACTTATGAATTAACAATCACGTAGGGCTGGCATGCCCTATAGCTCTCAGGAATCATGGCTGGTTTGCCTTGTGTTCATAGCAAATGAACACAAGGCAAACACAATGATCGCCAACACGATATTATTATTATCATACTTTGTATGATAATAATAATATCGTGTTGGCGATCATTGCAGATGCTCAGTCATAAGTCGTATTCGATGTGTAGTGTGTATTCTCAAATCGTCATTCAACTTCCCCCCCCCCCCCCCAGATTAAATTCTGAGTGTGCCACTGACTAATGGTATGCCACACGTTCAGTGCTAGCACCATTGCTGTTTAATTTGTACATAGTGATATAGGAAATAACCAGAAAGGAAATATTCACTTGTTTGCTGATGTGCCAAAATTAGGTAAATAGTTAATCAAGGCAATGTGGAGAGCTTGCAGGACGATTTAAATAGGCAGTCAGTATGGGCAAAAGTTAATTGGTATCAGTTTAATGTTGAGAAATGCAAAGTTATGCATTTTGGGATAAATAGATTATAAGCCATGTATCACGATGGCACTGCACTCCAGGAAATAGATGAAGCTAGAGATTAATGGATGGTGGTAGACTGAGAGCTAAGTTTAGAGGACATATTGCTAAAGTAGCAATTTGTTCTAGCAATAGTAGCCCATAAGATTACTTGGCTATTGAAGAACACATTAACAAGTAGAGATAAGAAAGTTGTTATTCCTCTTCATAAGACCATGATAGCCCACAGTTGAATTACTATGCTCAAGTCTGGTCCTCTGCGTTTCTTGGGGAACAGTTGAGAGGATTCAGAGGTGAGTGAACTGTGGAATGTTCCCTATGAGGAGAGATGGAATGTTCCCTATGAGGAGAGATTGAAGGTGTGTTTTTGTAGAAGTTGGTTGATAGATGAAAAAGAGAAGATATAATTAAAACATTAAAGTTACTTAAAGGGTTTTATAGAATTGATTCAGAGGAAATTCTGGTCTCTCTAGTCAATAGCAGTTGACTAGAGGGACCAGAAGAAGGGGTCATCCCTGGAAGTTGAATAAAGGTGTGGTTAGTAGGGTGTGAGGACTACATTTTTTGCTTGGAGAATGGTGAACGGGTATGATGGGTTGTCAGAGTCAGTTATGAGTACTTTGTTAATGGGTTCCAGGAGAGGTATGATAGATTGTGTGGATAGATTCGGTCTCCTGCAATGAGTCTTTGGACTGTATGGAGGTGTTCGTATGATAATAATAATTAGTGCATAAGTGAATGGAATATGTTGTTTGAGGAAGTAATGAGCAGTGCCGTAACGAGGGTATGAAGCGCCTGTGGCAAGTGTCTAACTTGTGCCCCCCCTAACCCAAAAATGACAAAATTTTTGAAAAAATTTAAATGTAACAAGTTAAATTTTACTAAGTGCAATATGTTAAATACTTACTATTAACCTCATCAAAATGAGTTGCCTGTAAATCCAATTATGTATTTGTATTAATAAATAATATATTAAATAAGAACAAATTTTTATTCATATTCAGTGACAAATAAATTAAAGAAATACACGACATAGTATAATATAAAATAATATAATAAAAACATAAATAAGTTCAGCATATTTTATAAAGAAATTTTTCTAGCTTTTTCATTAGCCAACACATCTATTATATATCGTCATAATTTAACGATTTTGCAATATCTTTTTCAATTGATATTATAGACATGTTTGTCAATCGCTATTCTCCAATAGAAGAACGAAGGTACGATTTTACAATTTTTAATTTGCTAAACGAACGTTCGCAGGAAGCTATTGTTACAGGCATTGTTATGAAAATCCTTAATGCTGTGTCTAGATTTGGATACATGTTTTGTAATACGAGTTCGTAATTTTTTTGCAAGATTTGAAAAGCGTCCATATCGCCTAAATTTTCAAAAACTTCCATGGCTTGATATTTGAAACTCTCAATTTCGCATACAAATTCTGGAGCATCTAAGTCGCTATTATATTTCAGTGCCAGGTCTGCTGCGCATCGTTTGAGATCATCTAGTTGCATAATTTTTAAAGCGTGTCCATTTAAAAAAACTGAAGTCGTTTGCCACCTCTTGTAAAGCAGTAAATCTATCATTGAGTTGTATGAGTATTAGATCTAAAACTTAACACATTTCTTTTTTTAGAATGTAGTTTCATTCATGGCAAACGAATCATCAGTAGCTTTCTCACCAGGCATATTTTTTGTTTTGCGCCGTCTCTTTTCTGGAATGTCGGTTTCAATATTTATTGTTTTGGCTAAACTTTTTGCCGAATTGTGAAGCGAATCGAAAAAATTATTTCGGTACTGTTGAATTTCATTTTTTAAGAGCTTTTATCATTTTCGACTGTTGTTTTTTTCTCTTGTCAAAGTAAATTTACTTTATTTATCTTTCCTAATATTATATCACAAAATATTAATAGTGCAACAAAATTAAATTTTGTTAATAATTTTAGCAACATTCGAGCATTTGTTACAGAGTCTACTATAACTTGTCTTTGTCCATCACACACATTTCATTAAGAAGTATTATTAAAGGCATTTGATTTGGTAAGGCTTTTCCCTCGTAAGTTTTCGCGGACCACCTCGTGTCACTTAAACCTTTAAGACGAACAGATAATTTTTCCTTTAAAAGATCCCATCTACTAGTAGAATTTATAAAAAAGTTAAACAATTGTTGAATTGTTCCAAAACATGATTTCATTTGAATAGATGTTTGTGCAGCATGAACCGCCTATTAAATTAAGGCTGTGAGCAGTGCATGGAACACACCTCGCCATATTGTTTAAACGTAATATCCTGGCTTGTACCCCCTTGTATTTATCTGCCATATTCGCTCCATTATCATATGACTGTCCTCTTATATTTCTAATATTTAATCCGTCTGATATTAACTTTTTTTCGATGTCATTCGCAAGTGCTTCTCCAGTTTTTGCATGTGTCACAATAAAATCTATGAAGGTTTCTTCAATGCTACATTTATTCGTGTTAGGATGAATGTTAACATAGCGCAAAATTTGGTTTATCTGTTCCTGGTGAGAAGCGTCAATGTGCTATCAAATAAAATAGAAAAATATATTGCTTTTTGAATATTTGAAATAATATGCTGTCTAATTTTAGAAGAAACTATATAAATTATATCATTTTGTATTATAGGAGAGAAATAATTAACTTGATTTTCTTATGACTTTCAATATGTTGCGCCGTAATATGATCGTAATGACTAATTAATTCTATCGTGTTCAAAAGTTTTCCACATTCGGGATGACCAATATTTTCACAAGTTCCTCTCAAAGCGTCATTATTTTTTACGCAGTGCAGAATAGCATCCAAAATAACTTTTAAAATATGCCTCCACTTTTCTTTTTCTTTTAAAATTGCATCTTGTAATTGATCGTCTATAAAACCACCTTTCTTAATTTTTGATTCGAAAGTTTTCCATTCGACGTAATTTTTTTTTTTATGATATAATGAAATAACATAAAATTCAAATGCTGCCAGTCTCGAAACCCCACAGTGGTCCATACATTCTAATTTTTACCACTGTTCTGTTTTCCAACATGGAAAACAGAACAGTGAATCTTTTCACTTGCAATACATCAACCAATTTCTGAGTACTTGTTCTCCGCTTGACATGGTTTCTACAAACCATTTTTTTATCAAAATGCCGATTTTCTGTATCAGGATAAACACATATTATCGCACAACTCGGGTCCATGTCGAACAAATATTTGTATGTTACTATTGGTTATGTGCCATGTTCTGGGATCATTAAAATCTATTATTTTTGCATTATCAATATTTTCTAATTTAACATCCACCATATAATTATCATTATTACATTGCTTCTCGATTTCCTGGTTTTGATGTTCAATTGTACTTTTCTCTCCTGTTTCAATTTCACATGAAAACATGACTAGTTGTAGAAGGCAGATTTAATTCAATTGTTAAGCTTGAATGAACTAGAGGTGGATCATCTGTACGTAATTCCTGTTTATCGCTATCATCGTTTACCTCATCATTTTTGGAATCGCCACAAATGATTGTTACGTCAATATCAGTGGCTGATGCGGGGGAATCGTTGGTATTGGTGGATGAGGATGTAGAAGCTGCTCCAACGGCTGGTGGTGAAATTTTTATAACTTTTGGTGCTGGTTCTGTTCAAAACTTGTTCTCTTTGGTGTTTTTAGTTAAAATTCAAAATCCGCTTATATCACTTGTTTCTTTCTTTACTTGCTCTTCATTTTCTCTTTTTCTTTTGAGAAAAGCAGCTTCCAAAGATAACTTTTTCTCTTTCAAATTACTGATCTAAATGACAATAAATTTCGTATTGATAAATTATTCTTTTTCTATTAATTATTAATTTTGAGTTAATTTATTTATTATTTAAAACAATAAAATCTTATTTTTAAAAAATCGATTTAAAACAGTTGCCTTCTACGGATTTTTACTATAAATAATTAATTTATCCAATAATTTGAAATTTTGATAATTAAAGGTTAGATAGGGTAAACGGCCTCGCCTACTCCCTATACGGGAACAAATAGCGTTAGCTTATTTTTTATTTTTTATTTTTTTTGATAATTAAAGGTAAACTATTATTATTGAGGGCAATGTAAGATGTAAAGCATGTTGCCCAACCAGCGATTTTGGCATTTTAGCAAAATGCTCCTCTGATTAATATGTTTATAATTTATAAACTACTTATCTTTAAAATTTTATTTGTCTATCAGAAATCCAAAAATAAGTACACAATTAAAATCAAAGTCAAAAATTGTCCAAAGTCACTTAAACACAGAATACACAACACACTCAATATGTTTCACATTCAAAATTGAAATGATACTGAAAAAAATGTAAGAAGTGCATATCATGCTGTTTCGTCTATCCAAATTCGAAGCGGAATTTAAGAAAACGAACAGCGTAATATACACCTATGTTTTAGACTAAATATTTGGATAGATCAGTGTTTCTGAAACTTCAGATATCCGTGTACCCCTTCTTTAATTTTCATTATTACCAAGTACCTTATTAAAATAATAATAATAAATAAAAATATATTTCATTGTAAATGTCTGTTTTATTTGAATTTAGATGTACATTTAAACAAAAAAAAAATTATTTTTAATAGAACAAAATTTATAAAGATACTATACATTTTTACTTAATATAAATAATTTATCGTCAATGAGAGGAGTGAAATTGCTTATTTCTATATCTGCTATATTGCTCTCTTTTGTGCGTTTTATAAATCCAGTCTTTAACCAATGATCTATACTTA
Organism: Typopeltis vanoorti; assembly: GCF_054136105.1. Classification (NCBI taxonomy): domain Eukaryota; kingdom Metazoa; phylum Arthropoda; class Arachnida; order Uropygi; family Thelyphonidae; genus Typopeltis; species Typopeltis vanoorti. The sequence continues at coordinate 19,146,159 of NC_143552.1, read as the reverse complement.
AGAATTTGAAAGCTAAAAAAAATCACCGTATTTACTTGAATATAGCTCGCACTTTTTTTCTCAAAATTAAAGCTAAAAAATCGTGGTGGTAGATATATGCGGGAATTTTCGGAAACAAAAGTTTTCAGAAAAAAAAACTGAAAATGGGTATGACTTACCAAGAAGCTTCTATTCTCCATCACTTTTTCTGTCCTCGATTGCGGTTTCCTTGTGTGCAATCAAAGTTATCTACCCAAATAGAGTCATCTTCTTTCCAATTATATCAAACAAAAATTACCAGTAATTTAAGACTTGAGTTACGTAATGAACAATCCTTGACAAATTACTAATGAGAAGTGAAAGATGTGCGCGATTGTAGACCAGTAGAGAAAGAGCAACTATTAAGAAGTGCATATGATTGATGTGGTATTAACAAAAGATCATGCGACAGAAACAAAACAAGCTGACAATTGAATTAAAATGCTAATTCTCTTAAACCGATTTTCATAATATCTGAAATACATTCACTATATATTTCTTAGTATTAACACGTTCATGACGGGGTAGTGTCAAGCAAAATCATATGTTGCACCTGCAACATGTGGTTTGCTTGAGTCTATAGAGCAGTTTCTGTTGGAGGGCAGATGTGATTCATTAGTAGTGTTTATATTCCCAGTTGTCTCTAATTGCACTATTTGTTGAGAAATATATTACACAGTCTGCAAATGTCTGTGAACCTTATTCAGTGACTATAAAACTAATTGTTTTTCGTGTTTCTGCAGTATAGTTGCTGTTGTGGAGGGTGTATTGTTTATTGCAGGGAGCGAGTTATCTCGCCAACGTTAAAAGTTGGGGAAAGAGTGACTCGCAATTTGAGTAGGAGAATTCATGCATAATATAATTTAATATATATATATATATATATATATAGACTATAAAAGTTTATGAAATTCACATCGTATGATATTTTATGGGTTGTTTCCTTAAGTATCTAATAAGTGGATTCTAAAATGTTTAGTTTTAGAATGTATGACTATAATTTTTTTATTAATAAAATATAAGCATATATTTAACTGTTAATGGGAAATGATGCCCTTTTTATTTGATAAATTAAACACTGTATTTTTGTAAAATATCTTGTTGTCGTAATACTGCTGAAAGAGCACCCTTATTAAGGCAGGCTACCTCTATGCTACACCCTGTCGATGGTACTGATTACGACACAGCAACAACACAACTGATCTTATAAACGACAACAAAACTAATAATAATTACATGATTTTTGAAATTCTGTAATCTACAAAAAGTAGAGACAAATGGAAATATTGGGGTGGGAAGATTGTGATTTTCATTGGATCCTGGGTTTGAAGGGTGTAAATATGGGCTGGCGAATAATTTTTGTGGGTGGGTCATAAAACGAGGGATTCAGATAGATGGAATGATGTCGAAAGCGGTCATAAAGTGATTAAAATTATAATATGAGAGGTAATAAACTTGGGATGGGCAGATAGACACATTAGGAGGATAACGGAGGAATGTATTAGATTATCTATGCAAATGTTTAGGATTTGATGGAAATTTGGAGATACAAAATTCTACAAAATCATAAAATACGAAAATACATTCATCAAGTTATTGGTACGACGGAACAATTTACTTGAGACAAAAACGAGAACAATTGCAAAGAAATGTTATGTTCAAGTTGTGGTATTAGTTGCTGTCGTTGCCATCTAACTCGAGACGAATTAGAACTCGCCGGTGTTACCAAATATAGCAGAATTCCGCTGTGTTGCAGAATTTGTTACTTTCTAAAGCGGCGTATGGGCGAAATTTAAAAATGAAATATAAAATAGCGGACTTTTATATCTATTTATTTATTTTTATTTTTTAGTTTTGTGCCCCCAAACCTAGTTGCTCCCGTGGCGGGCGCCTCCTTCGTTACGCCCTCGTTACGGCACTGGTAATGAGTACCCTGATGGTGAATCATTTTAAAGAGAAATAAGATGTGCATTGTATGATATGGAATGTCTCCAGTAATTAATTCTAGTACCCCATTAATAAATAAATTTCTTCACAATAACCATTTCTTCACTTTCATTTTCCAAAGGGAGTATTGGAAATTGAGATTCTTTAGCCCAAACAAAAGTTCAGAAATTAGCAATCAGCTAGTCTCCATTAGCCATCAATTTCTTGGCTGTAACTCTTTTGGAAATCAGAATACTTAAAGTACTCTCTACCTTATGCTATTACTAAAAGCTGAGTTTTTGACTGTTGATGATTTTAGATGCATCTGGGCAAGAGTAGCTGACATTTGTGATCCTAAGCTGTAAGAGTCATTTTTTATCATTAATAGTGTTTAATGTGTAGCTCAGTGGAACTGGCGTTCGCACTTGACGGCATGAAATAAGACTTTGGTTCAAATCTAGTTGCCAACTAGAAAAACATTTTCTAAACCTTTTTTTCGACCGGTTCCCGAGTAGGTCGATCTCTGGCATGGGCAAGCGTGTTTTTCGTCCAGTAAACTCAAGAAACTCGGCCGTCGATATAGTTCTTAATGTTTACTATAACTTGAAAATTCAAGTCCGAATAACTGACCCTAATCTGTATATTTTTTGCTGAGGAATTTTTTGTCTTACCAAATTTTTTAGACAATTGATTTTTTTGCACAAACCATCAACCTATCCTCATCGGGAGTATTCCACAGACCTGTCACCATCTTGGTCATTTGTCTATGAATACTCTCTCCCTCCTCCTCGTCCCCAAGAAACACAGGTCACCAAACCTCTGTGCAGTTCAAGACGTGGCCGAATCATAGTCTTATAAAGAGGGATAATAACTTCTTTATCTTTACTTGTTAGCATGTTTTTCAACATCCAATAATTCTTTGAGCTATTTTACCAACTTTTGCAATATGCCTTATAGACTTCAACTCTTTGTCTACCATTATCTTCAATTTCCTGCAATCTAATGATCTCAATATGAGATTATTAGATTCCTGATATGTACCCTCAAGGGAAGTGGCAGATTAAGGATAGTTTGGACCCCTAGGCAAATTATATTCTGGGACCCCAAAAAAAATAATTACTATAAAAAAAATAAAAGTTAAGCGGCAAATAAATGAAATTTTGTACTTTTGAATTTTTTTAACTTCTGGATTTTTCTGCCTGTTAAAGAGCTAAAGGATGATAAATAATAAAACTTTTTATTTTTTATTTTTAAAATATTTATTAGTTTTTTTTTACAATTTTACAGTTTTTTTTACTTGCGCTACACTCAAATAAAAAACACGAAAAGTCACACTAAAAAGTTATTTTTGAAACAAACACCTCACTCTTACACGATTCAATAACAAATGAAGTTAAGGAGCAACCAGGCGAAACTTCCTATCTCGGCAATGCAATCAGTTTTCGTTACCTCGAAGCTGTCAACAGCGCCGTGCGTCGACATTAGTAATGCGGTTTAATTTAAAGCGTAGATAGCGCGCGCTGTTCAAAATACGAAGCTTGCCAACTAGCGCAGACATTGGTAGTGCGGCATTATTTAAAGCATAGATAGTGCACGCTGTTCAAAATACGTATTAAAACGTAATAATTGTTTTGAAAAACTTTACGCTTATAATAATCAAGATTTTTATGAAGTTTAGTGAAAACATTAATCTATTTTGAAACACTATAGGAAAATGTCTTGGCTTGAGGGCCCTAGGCACGTGCCTCATTGCCTTAATGGGTAATCTGCCACTGCTCAAGGGGTATTCAAGTTACTCTGACAACAATACATGATTAAGTTTACATTATTATTATTATTATTATGGGCAGCTCCAAGGAGTCCTTAGACTCATGGGAGGCCCAACATCATGTCAAGAACAATTATTCAACATTCACACAGTATCTACCACACTTCTCCTTGAACTCATTTACCGTCATGGCACCCACAACAGACTCTGGCAGCTTATTCCAATCATTTACCACTCTCCAAGTAAAAAACCTAGCTCTAACACCCTTGCTAGCCACACTCTTACCAAGCGTCCAGAAATTAATTATTATTGATCTCCTCAACAATTTTCCTCCAAATCAATCCAATACTTGTGAGTACTTTTAGATATTGTCATATGAAAACATTTCGTGCTTCTAAGAAACTTCTGACGGAATGAATCCATTTAGACCTTGGCAGGGCCGTTCTGTGGGTTTGTGTTGCCTGGGTGCAAAATTTTTGTGCCCCCCCCCACCCTTCAGTGTATTCAGTTCAGTGTATTATTTATTCCCAATTTTTTATGAACGTGTTCGATTATACTGCCCTAAATTGTGTCATCCAGGCCTGGACCTTGGTCTTACTCTGTGTCTCTTTCCTGCCATCTTTGAATCAAAACCTGTTTCATCACCTATTATGTTAAGTGGCCATACCACCTCAGAATCAGCTCTGCTGACATATTCTTGAATGCTAATAATGTCGGGTTCCTTTCTAATATCTTTATTTTTGATATGATTATGCCGTCGGTTCATTTCCCCTAATTTTTCTCAGAACCCTCATATCTGTGGTGTCTAGTCTTGGATCAAGTGCTTTATTTCTAACCTAACTCTCAAATCCATAACTTAAAACTGATTTAAACACTGTCTTGTATACTGCTAGTTTGATGTTTTGGCTACTTTCTTTTATATTCCATATAAATTTATTCGGCTGGCTACCCACCAGCTTTGCTGATTCTGTTGTCTATTTCCAAATTTAATTTGTCATCTTCACTGAAACTTTGCTTAAACAGATGAAATATTTTACTTGTTCTATGGCATCTGCCTTCAGAATGCAATTGAAGTTTTTTATACTCCTGCCTATTTTCATAGTTTTGGTCTTTTTTATTGCTGATTTTATGCCAAATTTATTACAACTGTTATTCAATTTAGTGAATCCTAGAGACTGCACTAGATGTATTTGGGAGTGTAGCATCATCTGCATAAAATAAAGAGCTAAGCTTGACATTTCCAATAGTAATATCAGACTTGATGCCACTTTCTTGCATAATGTGATCCATATAGATCAGTTGTTCCCAATCTTTTTCGGTTCAAGGCGCCCTTGTTGTATCAGAATTTTTCCAGCGCCCAAAGGCAGAACATAGGCTTACCTAACAGTTGAGTGCGCAATTGATGCGGCTAGGTTAGTCAAGTTAAAAAAATAAATGAAACACATATTTCAAATTCACAAACAATTTACGCAAAAAGTATTAAACATATTTTGTAAAATCAAATCATTGAATAAATAAATCGTAATTAATGGGACGGGTGAGCCTGTCGTTCACTGCACATCTCAAATCTTGGAATCAAACTGGACACAACCACCCTCATTTCCTATTCCATGTTGATTTTTGCACTTGGGCTAAGTGTCATTTCAGTGAAAATATTGGAATATTTCGCAGTGCCCTGGGGCGCTGCGGCGCACAGTTTGCCAACCACTGATTACATGATGAATAAGAATGGAGATAATATATATCCTTGTCTTAACCATGATTCGACATCAAACCATCTTCCTGTATTTCCTTCAATTCTAACTGCTGACTGACAATTTAAATATAGACTAGTATTAAGTTTAGGGGATATAAATCCCTCAATTATTTTTAATTTTAATTTTAATTTTTTTTTTAATTGAAGGATTTATTATCCCCTGAACTTAATTTACGCCACCGGAAAAAAATAGCCTCTTAGCTCTTTATCGTAGTAATAATATATGGGTACACCTTTTTGGCAGTTCGTATAGTAAGGGTATGTAAGTTCGGTTCACTTAAACCTTGGTATTAACCAGGTCTACCTACTCACTGATGAGACCTCAATAAAGGTTGAAACCGGTATGGGTAGTGACCTCTCCTCATAATGTAAAACATCTCCTAGGAGCTGCGTTTTACATTATGAGAAAATATTAAGGATAGTGATGGGGCTTGCTCCACCTTGCTCCGAGTTGCCCTAGTGTTGTACTACCAGGTGTGGACTAACGCTTGGACTCGCCGAAAGTTCTTCTGCATGAAACTCTTAGATTTCGATCTCTGAGTTTCGTATCCGGTTTTAAAAATAATCGAGGGATTTATTATCCCCTGAACTTAATTTACGCTGCCGAAAAAAATTAGCCTCTTGGCTCTTTATCATAGACTAGTATTGCTCTGTATAATGTTCCAACCACCCCCATATAATTGTAGTGTTTTGAAAAGATTTTTTCTTGGCACCATGTCGTATGCTTTTCCAGATCTACAAAACGTAAGTACAGATCCTTGTCATATATATTCCCACGATTTCTCAGCTATTTGTTTTAAAGTGAAAGCTCCTCACGTCGGCGACGAGAATCGAACCTGGGACACTCCTTCCCAGTGGCGCACTCAGGATTTAACCTTTGGGGGGGGCCGAGTTGATTAGACGTTTTGCGAATACGCACTACACATCGCATATGACCTATAACTGAGCATCTGCAGTGATCGCTAATTCATAAGTAGCACACAACATAAATAAAAAAAATGAATTTTAATTAGGAAAAGATTTTTGGAAATTTTTCTAGTGTTTTTTCCTTTTCTTTGGGGGGTACCCTGCCCCCCCCCCCTCTGGGTGCGCCACTGAGTCTGTGCATTGGATACCTGAAATTTGTAATCCCCATTTATAAACATTTGCATCTGCTTATGACATTGGCGCACCCCAGGGAGGGGCCTAGGGGCCCTGTCCCCAAAAAGAAAAAGAAAAAAACACTAGAAAAATTTCAAAAAATATTTTCCTAATTAAATTTTTTTTTTTTTTAAAATTTATGTTGTGTCGTGTCTTCTAGTTCTATGTAACTTATGAATTAGCGGTCACATAAGGTGGGAATATAGCTCTCGGGAATCTTGGCCGCTGTGAACGCAAGGGGAACGAAGTAGTGCTCCGGCGCTACTTCATTTGCCCGAGCCGAGTCAGAGGAAATCACGGGTCATAGCTCATGTGCAATGCGTAGTGTGTATTTCAAATCGTCTACTCAACTCCCCCCCCCCCCCACCAAGATCAAATGCTGAGTTCTCGGCCCCCTCCAGGATTGAATCCTGAGTGCGCCACTGGCTTATGATATACAATATTTACATTATATTTGCTTAGGAGAAAGCAAGGATGTATTAAAGGATTCAGGACTCTTAATTCAAAACTTATTTGTTTATATTGTAATTTAAAATAGGACGTGATCCTTTATCAATTTCAGGTGTCGCTGTAAACCTAGAATGGCTTCTTTGATAGAGAATATTGCGCGACAAGCTCAGCATACGTTTTCTAGAAATATTAGTGACGAAGCGTTCAGTGAACTTTTTTCTAAACTGAAGAGATATGTTGGGCAGTTGAGATCATCAGATGTGAACTTAAGTCGAGATTTTCTAAAAAATTCAAAGGAATTTAGTAGCTCTAGTGGCCGTGCTTCGGTGACATACATTGAAGTTTTCGAAAACCAGGTATTTACATTAGGCATATTCGTATTGAAAGGAGGCGCAAGAATTCCTTTACATGATCATCCCGGAATGCATGGGCTTTTAAAAGTAATTTATGGTACTGTACGATTGACTAGCTACACCCAGGTTTCTAATATTGGAAGTGAAAGCAAAATACCCCGCGAAATTTCTCGCAAAATCAGAGGTTGGGAGAAAGATCTTGTGTTTCGTGCAAAACGTGATGCCGACATTGAAATAAATGAAGAATCGGAAACGTGTGCCCTTGGACCTTGTGAAGGTAATCTCCATGAGATAAAAGCCATTGGTGGACCTGCTGCATTTTTAGATATTCTCGCTCCTCCTTACGACATGAAAGAAAGGGACTGCCACTATTTCAGTTTGTTGGGCGATGTAAAGCAGAACTCAGATACAAGTAGTAGTTCTTGGCTTTTACAAACACTTTCTCCACCAGATTTTCGATGTGATTCAGCACCATATTATGGACCACCTATTCGTTTAGAATAAATGTCTCCTCACAAGTAAAATTTATTGTTCCTTTTAGATTTAAGTATTAATTGCAACCATGTACTTGGAGTTTGCTTACACATATGTGGGAAAAGCTTCTTAACATTTCAAAGAAAGCATGAATTTTGGCTTGCACAATTTTTCAAAAAGTATGTAATCTTTTATATCTATAAATAACTAGAAGAAAATTAGTTTTACATAACCATTTCTCTCTTTCTATCGTATTCATACACACATATATGAAAAAACGCATTTCGTGTTAATTCTTGTAATAGTTTTTTGGCTTACCTCTGGTGATGAACAAGGCAGTTGAAAGCTCTCATACAAGAAGGGACTGAAACTCTTTTCATCATAATTAATTCCCTTCTGTGCATACAGCCTATATGCAGTGTCATAATCAAACAATGTGTATATTCAGTTATATATGCATTATGACAGTATGCATGCAATGTTTGTTATATTGTATAACAGTTGTCAAGGGAAGTAGGAAAACTGTTTAATGGCATGTTGTGTCATTAAAATTTTGTGGATTTTCAGTATTTACAGGAAGTTGTACACTCAATCTTATTGTTGTCAAAAAAAAAAAAAAAATACTTTGGATAGCTATTACTAACTTAATGCATTTTTAAACTGTTTCATCTTTTATGTTTACTGTAAATACCAGAGAAAATAATTGACCTTAATCAGTTGTGGAAAATGTATATAGACATGTACATACAAAAACAAAACTATATCACTTTCTATTAATTTGTTCATTTAGATTTGAATTATATTATGTAATTTAACAAAATATAAGTAATAGTTACAGTTGTCTTCAGAATTGTGCCTTTTACTTTACTGTGTTTTTCATTTATGTGAGAAACTTAATTGGGACTTATTAGTCTGAATCAGACTTGAGAAAAGAACATTCAAATGCTGGATTGTATGTTAACCATGTAGAAAAAAATAGATACCATTAAAGATTCGCAATTCATCAGGTTATATTTTTGAGAAGTTTATTGGAGAAATGAATTTCCCCAGCAAACTTGTTGGGTAAATAATAGTTGAGTAGTAACAATAGTTGGATAAGCAATAGCTTGAAACAGATACACTTTTTTTAAAATATTTTTTATTATTATCGCACAGTGTAGAACATGCCACAGTATATTTCAGAAACATAAGCACATCTGCAAAAATATTTGCATTGCTTTATTAAATGTTCCAAATACTGTATGTTCTGCTTTAAATCAAGCTTCTGTCAATAAATAATACCAATTCCTGCTTAATCAGCTAGTAAAAATAAAGCATAGATGAGGTCTGTAGTTTCAACCTAACTTGATCTTTAAAGTCAGTAAAAGTATACTCCTTCACTACACATTCCTTAACCAATATGAATAAAATAATTTATGCTTTGTATCCATGTTATTGTAATAGTATCTAAACTTATTTCAGTAAACTCTTTGTATCTGTGTCTTAATTGGAGTGTAAACATGTCAAGGCCAGTATGGTAGTTAGTTCATGGAATGCATTCATAGCTACTATTATCTGGACAAATAAGCACATTAATAAGCCTAGCAATCAGTAAATTTGAAGAATTACAAATTTCAGCAGTGTTTGCTATGTCACAGCAGTAACCCATCTATAATTTAGTTCATGAGAAATGAACTAAATACTATTTGTTCATTCTCCAGTTTTCTTCAAATTCCAGTTTTCTTGAAAGTTACCAGTGATGTGTGCAATGGAATGTTCACATGTGGTAGACTAGGTCATGTTGGTTAGTAGGACAACATAGGCAGCTTCTTCTGTTTCTGGGTATTGTTTCTAATTAAGCAATTAATATTATGAGGCAAGTTTATTATAATATTTGTATTTGTTTTTGAGCTGGTTCTGTTTTTCTGTAGCAAAAAACTTAAATTTCCAAGAAGAGGGGACCTCCCACTACTGAGATGACTGACCTCAATTTCAGTTGTATAGTCCAGAAAATGTTTCTTGCATATTTGAGAGGATTTGAATCTTTCCATCTGAAGGGTATGTGCTGATTTTCTTATTACACCATAGAGGTGTTATTGCTGTGAGATTTGTGGCACGAAAGGCATGTACCTAAGTTTTATTTTAAATCAATCTCATTTTAGTAAAGAGACCGGAATATTTATGAATGAATTCAGTATCCATATTTACGAATATTCAATATTTATGAATTTGATATTCATGCAAGAGTTAGCAGAACAGTATATTGTGATTGACATTAGGTCTGGTAGCATAACCATCCACATAGGTATGCATTCCTGACTGCATTAATGGTCCTCTCTCCCCACTTTCCTTGCAACAAGTGTTCACTTGCCCCTCTGCAGTTTTCACAGGGTCCTCTTTTATTGTACTTTTCATAGCACTTTCATTGGGCCTACTAAGCTCATCCTTTCCATCTCATTGATTAGTTTTGCCATGGCAGTGCCACTGAAACTATCTGAAGCAAAGAAATTGAACTTTATTGCAATGCATTTTTATCTACTTTCATTACTAGAACATTCAGGATAATATTAGGATTTCATTTAAAAATACTTTAATTGATTTTTCTTTGTGTAAGGATCAGTGATCTATTAAGAATATTCAAATAATTTCATGTATATTATATTAATGAATAATTTTTAATTCATGAATTGAGTATCATAATATCTTATCCACTTTTTTATTTTTTTAGTGTAAATAAGCTGTTGATATGATAATTACTTTGAATTATGACAAGGTACTTAAGTGTGTACACATTGCAACACTTCTCCTCTCCAAACAGAAGGAATTTGAGCAGATTGATGGGAAATGCTTTTTGAAAGTTACCAGTGATGTGTAAAGTAATAATCAATTGCATCATGCATTTATCCTGATTTCAGGATGACTAATCCTCCCAGAAAATCATTTCCATCCTACCTGTAAAACAGACCAGCTTACCAGAGAATACACACACACAGTGACAAGCCTCTTAGCTGTAGTGTCCTTTCTGTAATCCTAAATGCTATTCTTTAATCTTAATAGTAGAAATCAGTTGTGTTATATTTTTCATTATATATTTCCATCACATATAAAAATTTCAGGTTGGATATATTAGTAATACTCGAAATGTGTAGTTTATTAGCTAATAAAGAGAACACATCTTATTCATGATACATTTACAGTGCAAATATACACAACAGTAAAGAGCATGAGTATGTTTTTCCTATTTATTTTATTATTATTATTTTTAAATACAAGTAACTAGAACCAACAGGAGATTTATAGTTTTATACATTACGTTTGATTAAACAGCAGTGTGAAGTTTACAAATTCATAATACTTTTACACTAAGCTTGTCCTCCACTTATTGGAGGTAGCAGACCTAGTGTGTAAATACATTACTTGACTACCTATTATCCATTTAGTCCAGTTATCAAAGCTACAAGGTCTCGAGTGTCAAATAATATTGACAATATATAAAAGTTTAATGTTTTTAAAATCGAATCATTTTTGTAGTCCTGTACATATCACTTCACTATAGTACTTGACTTTATCAGAAGCTTGTTTAGGTTTTGACTGTTACATATTCATAGGGAACACTTCTGTGTGGTCATTGGCTTTTTACATCCTTTTTAAATTTAGGTTTTTTGCTGTTTTCTTTAATTTGATGTACTGATGCTAAATGTATTTATCACAAGAAGTACGTTATTTTACAACTCATTTTCAGTCTTGTTTTTACACTTGCATTTATTACTTTTTTTATTTAATAGAAATAATTTTGAAAATTATCTCCATTTTCTGCTTTCATATATAACAAAAAAAAGTATTGTATGAAAGTGTTATAACCTTTTAAAAAATGTATAGTTAAAAAAATGTCAAAGAATGTTACATAGTTAAGAAAAAAAAACTTGGGTATTTGAAGTAGCTTTGATTTGGCTTTTGTTTTGCTTTTAAACCCTTGTCAGGATTTATTCTCTGAAAATTAAATTTGAAGAAATAAATAATTTTGAGATGGAAATAATTTGTTTCTGTATATTTTACTTGGAGAACCTACACATACCTGGTTATTTCATTAATGTTGAAATTAGTGTATTTAATATATGTAACTGACACTTTAGGAACAGTAGAGACAGTGATTTCAGATTGCCTATCTGAATAGCATGGTTTACATTTTGGTTGTTGCAAAGTGCATCTCTGTTACTGCTCATTTCATTGGTGCTAATGATGTGATTGCATATGAAGGATGATATCCACTTTTTGGAGTAATCTTTTTATTTAAGTTAAGGGATATTACATCCCATATAGTTTCTTAGCCGAATAACAAACTCAAAGAGTTTCAAGCCGAATATAGTAGAAACTATATAAAGTTCGGCGATTCCAAGCGTAAGCAAATACCTGGATACTGCAGCACTGATCCCAAAGGGTAGTGCGAGCTGGGGCAACTCGTGGTAGAAGTGGAGCAAGCTCCGATCACTATTCTTGATATTTGCCCATAATGTGAACTTAGCTCCTAGGAACTGTATTTTTGTTCACATTATGAGAGAAGGTCACTACCCAGACCGGTTTCGACCTTTATTGAGGTCTCATCAGTGAGTAGCCAGACCTAGTTAATATCAAGTTTGTAGCGAACAGAACTTGTATCCCTTCTACGAGTATTGCCATGAGGTGCTCTAATAAATTATTAGATATGTGAAGAGCCAAAGGCTTCAATTCGGCGACATATAACTTGTTTAAGTTAAGGGATATTACATCCCATATAGTTTCTTAGCCGAATAAGAAACTATATGGGATGTAGTCTCATTGAAGTAGCTTTGAGAACTCTTTGATCTCTTTGAGAACTCAATTGAAACTCTTTGAGTTTCTTATTCGGCTAAGAAACTATATGGGATGTAATATCCCTTAACTTAAACAAGTTATATGTCGCCGAATTGAAGCCTTCGGCTCTTCACATATCTAGTAATCCTTTTATTTTCCCATACACTTTTTCATTCTTACTCATTTCTATCATTCCCCTCCCCCCCATCCTCCTTTCTAACAGTAATCAAGCTCAGCAAAGCCCAAGATCTCCTCGAATCAAGGTAAGCATTTTTTCACTTTAATGTTCTCTAAAAGTTCGCATTTTTGCTAGAGTCCTCTAATTTTATTAGATATACAACCTATGACTTTTATGAATAACATATACTTTTCAAATATCCAATGAAGTACACAAAATCGATACAAAATTAATAACGGAAAAAACTCACGTACAAAGATTATTTAATAGTATAATTTTCGCCTGTGTGTCACAGGCATCTTCAGTACATTAAGCTCAAATTAAACAATAACTGACAATTCCAAAAAACGCCACCTAAGTAGCTGGTGTAAGATAACTAAAAAGATTAATAACTTTCCTAAAAATAAAAAATAAAAATAAATAAATTAAAAAAAAAAACTAATAAAATAATAATAATAATAATAAAATAAAAATAAATAAATAATAAAAAAAATTAATACAATAAAAAGGTCGGAAAGATTAGCTGATTTGTAAAGTACTGTCTCCCATAAAGGGGATAGACGTAAGCCGTCAGATCTGTTTAAGTTAGGAGAATGAAGTAGAGGTTCACATGTTTCTTTATAAAGGCGTTCCATGAGAAACTGACTTTTGTGAAGAACTCTCGTCTTTCTCCAATGAACTCTGTGTCTAGTGAAGATGGCATGTTCTGCAAGTCCAGACTTTTCAGGTTTAAAGTATTCAATATAAGATTGGTGTTCTTCTAGCCGAATAGAGACAGATCTTCCTGTTTGTCCGAAATAAGATAATCCACAAGAGCACGGAATCTGGTAGACACCTGGATGATGAACAGGAAGATCTGCCTCTATTCGGCTAGAAGAACACCAATCTTATATTGAATACTTTAAACCTGAAAAGTCTGGACTTGCAGAACATGCCATCGTCACTAGACACAGAGTTCATTGGAGAAAGACGAGAGTTCTTCACAAAAGTCAGTTTCTCATGGAACGCCTTTATAAAGAAACATGTGAAATTCTACTTCATTCTCCTAACTTAAACAGATCTGACGGCTTACGTCTATCCCCTTTATAGGAGATAGTACTTTACAAATCAGCTAATCTTTCCTAACTTTTTATTGTATTAATTTTTTTTTATTATTTATTTTATTTTTATTTTTTTATTATTATTTTATTATTTTTTTTAATTAATTTATTTTATTATTTTTTTTAATTAATTTATTTTTTATTTTTAGGAAAGTTATTGACCTTTTTAGTTATCTTACACCAGCTACTTAGGTGGCGCTTTTTGGAATTGTCAGTTATTGTTTAATTTGAGCTTAATGTACTGAAGATGCTTGTGACACACAGGCAAAAATTATACTATTAAATAATTTTGTACGCGAGTTTTTTCCGTTATTAATTTTGTATTGATATGTCTACTCATGGTATACCTCTTTTAAAACTTAAGTACACCAAATAATTTCTGTTTGTATATTGCACTTTGTTCTTGCTATTCACAAGCTTTTTTTTTAGCATATAACTTAATGTCAAATTTCTTAACATTTATACTATATTGCTTTCCAGGTTATAAAATATCTCTGCTGTACAATAATGGAAACTGAATAACTGGTCCTAAGATAAATATGCTATAACTGGTGTTGAGATAAATATCCTTTGTGCAGGTAGGTATCAGCTATATATGCACTTAGTAAATAGATTAGTTAAATTCTAAGATGAAATTATAGTGGTAGTAAGTTCCTTTGATACTTCAGCATGTTATTGTATGGTAAAGTTTATTATTATTCAGGCCTCCATGGAGTCAAAAGACTCATCGTGGGAGGCAAGGCCGTATTCATGGGTATGCGAACTGTGTTGTGGCACAGGGCCCCACAAAGTGCAAAAAATTGAAAAAAGAAAATCAATTAATTTTTTTAATTATTATATAAATTAATATTGTAATTATTATATAAAAATATATGTATATAATTTTACAACCAACTATTGTTGTTATAGTAAGCGAAATAATATCGTAGCGCTAGAGCAGTAGTATTTGAAACTACTCTAAGATATATAACAATATCGTTAAATAGGGAAAAGTGCATTTTAAAACAGGTGTTTTTAATAATTTTAAGGAGTTTTTTTTATTTTAGTTTATGATTTTATGAACAAGTAAGTATATACATGTGCTGTCATGGCAATTTTTTTATGTGAATACTCGCAAAACATCTTAAAAAATATATTTTGTAAACTTATTTTAGGTTATCCGACATCAGAATTTTTCTTCAATATCAGTTTTCAATCTATATTAGATTTATTTATTTTCTAATATTATTTATTTTAGATATATTTTATTTATCAGGTAAGTAATTTTGTTTTAAATTATTAACTTATTTTATAATTAAATTTATCGCATTTAATTCTAGACTAGTTGTGAGAGAGATTATTATTGAAGAAAATACCCAAGTGGGCGTGCAAAATGAAAGCAAAAACCAGAAAAATGAGGAACATCAAAGAAATTCACTGTTTAAATTTCTGAAGTTGAATTCATATATTTGTTCAGATATATCAGTTGATAACGAGAGTTTTGAAATAACTAAAACAGTTCTTCGGCTTCAACATTAATTAATAATGAGAGTTTTGAAATACTCAAAGGAAGCGGAGAACATGACACGTTTGGTCAAACAATGAGTATTGAAGATCCTAAAACTGACACACCAGAGGAAGGTGAACTATTTACTATTGATGATCCAGCAACATGGCCCAAACTTTTGAACAACGTAACACTAACACAAATTGTACAATGTGGCCCACTGTCTCCTCTGACTGAAAATGATTTTCCAAAAGAAGCAAAACAGAAGATGGCTTGTATATTCAAACTCTTCCAACTCTATTTTTTGATTTTGTTGCAAATTATTTTCTTCTGATGATAATTTTTTATCTAATAATGGCTTTTCTGACTGGCTACATGTAAGTGAAAGATTAAAGTCGCACAAACTAAATCCATTGCACATGAGTTGCATGTATTCATGGACACAAATGGAATGTAATTTAAAAAATCACAATACAATTGATCAGACAAATCAAAATGTCATAAAATTTGAAGCAGAACAGTTAAGAAATGTTTTAAGACGAATAGTAGCAGCAATTTTTTATTTATCCGAACATAATTTAGTTTTTAGAGGTATTTTGATACTTTGTACACAGCCCATAATGGTAATTTTTTTCGAATCATGGAATTAATTGCAGAATTTGATCCATTTTTAAAAGATCATTTAATGCGATGTTTGGAAAATAAAAATTATAGGTAAGAAACAAAATTCGTATCTATCAGCCATTGTGCAAAATGAATTAATTGTTGATATGGGAAAACCAAAATTCGACAAAATATTGTGAACATGATACGACAGGCAAAGTACTATTCAATAAATCTCGATTGTACTGTTAGTCATCAGGAGCAAATTTCAGTAATTTTTAGATTTTTACATATATTTGAAACAGATATTGAAATTCGTGAATATTTCTTGACGTTTTTAATGACTAATGACACTACTGGTAAAGGTATATATGAAAATATAAAATCACTTTTGAATAAATTAAATCTTAAATTGTCAGATTGTAGAGGGCAAAGATATGATAATGGAGTGAATATGAATAGAGTACATAAGGGATTCCGTGCTTACATTTTAGATGAAAACGGAAAGGCATTTTATACTCCTTGCGCCTGTCATAATTTAAATTTGATTTTAGGGGATGTCGCAAAATCATCAATTATAGCTATAAATTTTTTTAATATTATATAAAAAATATATACATTATTTGCTGCCTCAACTTCACGTTGGGACATATTAAAGAAATTTGTTAAACAATTAACTCCAAAACCGTTATGTGATACAAGATGGGAATGTAGAATAGAATCAGTTAGAGCTGTATGTTTTCAAATTCCAGAATTTTTAAATGCACTAAAAGAATTATTTAAAACTGCATCAGATAATACTATCAAAGTGGAAGTGGTTTCAATATATGAACAAATAGAGCCTTGTAATTTGGTATGAGCTTTTGTCAAAGTAACCTGAGCAATTCTTGAGGATACATATCAGGAAATTGATGAAGATGATGATGAGAAACTGATCTATGCAAAACCTGTTTAGGTATTAATCCTTTTTTTAAATATATTTCTTTAGGAGAAATATACAAATATAAAAGATGATGATAACAAAATCAGAAGCAGTTACAGCATTCAAAAGCAGTATAAGAATTATTTCAAGTTATATATATGCATGTGATATCAACATGCATGTAGTATTATTGTGGTGAAAAGCATAACATTAGTCCATGATATGTACTCCTATGCTGTAATAATATCTGAGCACTCGTTTTACATCAAATCTGTATGTGCTTATGCTTGTTGAAATAATTGATCATTTATTCTTATACTCTGTATGAATGTTATAATTGCCTCTAATTTTTTACTGTCTGTATTTCTCCTGAAGAAGTCAGCACTATTGACCTATATAGTGTTGTGGGGGGGGGGCAAGAAATTTGATTGGTCAGTTTGGAGTTGACTTTTGTATGGATGTTGGCCAACAACTGCCTGTGTTCATACATGATTAGTGGAAAGGGAAGGAATGGTGATAGTCAGTTCAATGGAACAGCTTCCTAAAAACACATATGGAAAAACGACAGTGCTTACTTAAACATTTGTTCAAGTAGAAACGTGTAACTTTTACCTCAGGAAGATGGAGAATAAATGATCTGATTCCCAGTTTTAAAAAAGCAGAGCGTAATCTGATACCACTTTCACCAATAATTTTTATACTAGACATATGGTGGGTTAAATTATGAGTGGATTTAACTTGCAACATGTTTTAAACATGAATTCAGTTTGAACATCTTTTGAATTGAACTATTAACTTAAATATATCAATATATTTAGAGAAGAAGTAAAGGTATTTAAAAGGAGGAACTAAGAGAGACTAAATTAATAGAACAGTGATATTTAGTCAAGAAAGAATATGGAGGTTATCTACAGAGATAGAAAAATTAAAACTTCTATCCTGAATATGTTTAAGATACAGCTCAGAAAAAGAAGAAACATAGAACATTTTTTATCATGTTTGGCTGGGTGGTTGGCAAAATGGATAACATTGTACTGCTTTGCTATGCATAGGCTGTAGGTCTGAATCTCACTATGGTATGGCCATTTAGATGACATTGATTTTCATTACCAGGTTGTTCAGTGAAGGCCTTATGCAAGGGTGGTCTGAAAAGTTCTCAGCCTAACAATGAGAAAACAAATTTATAATTTCAAAATAATTTTTATTTTTCAACGTAATCTCCATTAAGACTAATACATTTATTCCAGCAATGCTCTAGTGCCATTATCACATTCCTGTAGTGGTTCTCAGTAAGATCTGCAAAATACCCCTCTACAGCTGCAATCACCTCTTGATTCGAAGAAAAACGCTGATCAGTGAGGAAGAGATAGAAGTCAGAGTGAGCCAGATCTGGGGAATAGGGTGGATGTTCCAACAATTCATAGTGCAGATCCCTTAATTTTCCCATTGTCAAAACACCTTTGTGGTCAGGTCATTGTCCTGATGAAAGATGATTTTTTTTTCTTCTGCAAACCAGGTCTTTTCTCAGGAATTTTTTCGTCTAGTCTGGTTAAAAGATCAGAATAATATTCCCCGGTTATTGTTTTACCCTTTTCAAGATAATTAATAAACAAAATACCTTTAGCATCCCAAAACACCAATGCAATGACCTTTTTCTGCTGACAGAACCGACTTTGTCTTCTTTGGTGCTGAACAACCGCTGTCTGTCCACTGTTTTGACTGCTGTTTGGATTCTGGTGTGTAATCCATAGTAATACATTGAAGCATAAAATCAGTTTTATTCTTGTTAAAATGCTCCAAGCACTGTTCAGAGATTTTCATGGAAGTGCGTTTTTGATCTGCTGTGAGCAAGCATAGCACTCATCTTGTGTAAAGCTTTTTCATTTGCAATTCTTCATGAAAAATATATCCTTCCTATAGCCTCAGCAATTTCACGCACTTTGACTCGCCAATCATCCAATACCATATTGTGCACTCGATCAATGATTTCTGGTGTTACATTTTTTGGATGTCTTTCACGATCATCTTCAAGACTGGTATGGCCACGTTTAAACTTGGCAGCCCATTTCTTAATTGTTGAAAACGAAGGAGAAGAGTGCCCATAAACCTTTATGATCTTCCAATGAATTTCTTTTGCCATTAAACCTTCTTTTACAAAGAATTTTATAACCGCAAGATACTCAATTTTATCCATTTCAAGGGATACAGACAACACTTTTGCTTCAGACAGCTGTATAAAACAAACTACTTGATAGAATGACTTGCAATTTCACATAGATGCTTATGACAGATGTACCAATGTAGAAAAAAAAATCTTGCTGATGGTGTTGCCATCTATGGCCGAGAACGTTTCAGACCACCCTCGTAAGTAGCATGAAAAAAAATTGGTTTCAAGAATAAGATTATGACTATCTACTGGGCTCAGCCAACATGCTTTTGTTCTGTAGGTTTCTAACATTTTGTAGATGGAACCATTGCTACAAGATAAAAAGAATGCATCCTTAACCTTAGAATACTGAACAGGTGTAAAAATTACAATGCCAAATCGTGCAGCTCACATTTTTTAATATTTCTGTTAGAGTTTGTTTGGTGAAACTTCTAGTGCCTTCTGATTTTTGCATTTACCAAACTTGCCTTCAGGATAAAGTTTCCAGTTTCATTGTTTTGCGATTTGCTTTGGATTGTCAGTTTCATTCGTATTTATTATTCCTTGAGACGTCTCTGTAAATTAATACATTTACTTGGCTGATTGTGACCCAGAAGCCTTACATAGCATGATCACAATATCACCATCCTGTGAGTTGAACATATGGTGGATTTGTGTCATGTACCAAAAAAATAAAATAAATACATATTAACAATATAGATTTATAATCACATACTTGAAAGTAATAAATGGTGAATTTTTTGTGAAAAAAACTGTATGGTGAAAGTTTTCCTTAGTAAATTTGAAGATTGTCAACACATGAGAAATCACAAAAATCTGTAATCCAATAGTTTCCTAATTACTTTCCACATTAATGTGGCAGACAACTAGAAAGAAAGAAGAAACTCTTGTTGAGTTTCTTGAAGAGCTGGAGGTTGTACTTATTGAAGAAAAATAATATGGTTGAGGAACAAAGATAGACAAAATGAACTGCATGTAATGATTAGCATTTGCTTATGTTCATATATATGATTAGAGAAAAATGAAGAAATGGTGTGGCCAGTTTGGAGTAATGCCTATAAAAATACCTATTTAAAAAATTATGCAGAAACATTATTTGGAGAGGGTCTTTGAAAAAGAGGTCATCTATTTTTCAAGCCCTTTTCTTAGGCAGTTTTTGGTGTACTACCCTGAATATAAGAATGGTATTCTAAGTTCAGGCAGATATAGGAATTTATAGCGTTACGAGTGGTTCAAGTAGGAAGTGGTGTTTACAATGCAAGAGGACACAGTTTTTTGGAGGCTGAGGTTCCTATGGTTGTGATGTGTGAGAGGCTAGATGTAACAGTTAACTCAAGGAGAGGAAATTGATCTTGACTGGAGATTAGAATATTATCAGAACTAAGAGATAATGAAGCACCATCTTTCTTTGGGAAATAAGTCAAGATTGTGTTTTGGTAGCATGTATGTTCAATAGATTTTTTTTTCACTCCACTTCAGAATGGTGAAGAGACATTTTTGAGATAATTGGTTACAGAGGATTTAAAAGCTTGAATAATTTAAGCATAATCCATTCACCTTTTTGATTTTTACAATCCTAAAATACCTGGCATGGACTGCAAAATCTGATGAAAGGAAATCATCCACCATGACATGCATGACTGTGATAATCCACTCATAAGTAGCAGGATGGAGACCATGCATGCAGTTGGTAAGAAGACCTCTATGCTAGACTTCATCAGATACCTTGGAATCATTAAGAGCAGCTACATGAATTTCTCCAAATGTTTCCAGAAAGCTGAACTGCTGTTTTAGCTGGAAGCAAGATTTTTACCTTTCACACCTATGAAGTCTGCTTTGGATTTGTTAATGATTTTTTTTTACAGATGTTATGGGCTGTAAGCTAAATATGAAGCTGGAGTTTGAACCATTATGATATCATATCCTGATTTTCTTGGACTGTTGGGCACACTTCATGGATAACCAAAGCTTGGTTGGAGGTTTTGTGTGGAGTAAGGAATGAAAGCTCTCATTCCAGTAAGGATTATTTAAGGATTATTTGGTCAGAGTAGATGCCTTTAATCAGAAGAGTAGTCACAGTAATCAGACCAATGGAAAAGAGGAGTAAAAAATCCCATTTTGCATCGCTGTAGTGCTAAAGAGCACGAGGTTGAAATTAGCTTAGCAGTTGTCAGTCAGAAAAGGAAATGTGCACAGGGTTACAGTTGGAGTTGCCATGTACAGTGCATTTAGAGGCAGTGCTGATAGGAAATGGTACGGGGTTGGGAAAACGATGATTATCTGGTATAGGTATATGATCAACTTGTTAGATTATTACTGACAGTAAATGATTTAACTTCTCTTCCTGCATGATCTGTTTAGTGAGAGAAGCTTTGATTTCTGAACATTGGTATCTCCAAGGAAAATGGTCTCACTGTTTATGCCATATGAAATCAAATCAACCTTTCAAAGAGGTCAGTATAGTTATCAGAATTTAAGAGGGCAATAAAGGTAACAGATGATAAAAGCAACAAAGGAAATCATGAGCCAAAAAAGATCATATAGAGGAGATTTGAGAGTTAGTTTAGCCTTTCTTATGGAAGGAAATATGCAGAAAAATGTACTTAAGATGCATTGTAATTGTAGAAAGTCTCAGCTGATATTCCTCAGGTTTCAATGTATGCAGTAGTGGGTGTGCATCACTACCTGCATACATTGAATGTTTATATTGACATCAGTGTTGGTGAAGTGAAAGTATTTTTATGCATAAATTTTTTTTTTTTTTTTGGAGGGGGGGAGATCTATTTTTTATATATAATTTTTTATTATATATATATATATATATTTTTTTTTTCAATTGTAGTGTCTCCTTTCAGTTATTGTGGTATCACCCATAGTTGATATCACTTTACAGAGCATGTGCATGCAGTAGGCATTGAAAGACTTGTGGACATATGTAGTCTGCACACTTCCCACACTAGAAGTGCCCAGATTCCAGTCATTTGTTGGTCTCAGCAGGATATGTTTTGCATACTTTTATATGTTGATGTCTTCTAGGCACAGTCTAATAGAATAAATAGCAGCAGGATTGTTTGCTAGCTGATTGGGAAGCCTCCTGATGCATTGCTATTAGGTCCAGTCCTGTGTATCATCTGGCCAACAGACTGCTTTACAGTAGTGCAGTACCCTCAGATAGAGGAACTGCTGGGTGGATGGCTAGTTAATTATGCTGTGTTCAGAATGCCCATCCAAGCCATCACCCTACTCTGAAAATGATGCATGCAATAGGCTCTTCATGTCTCTAATAAACTTCTGGGACATTTCACTGGCAATGAAACATGGAGCTACATCTACTGCCACCACTGCTAGATCTAGTTGGCATTTCCTACAACTAGTGAATACGTTATACGGCAACAGTACCCTCCTTGCCAGAGCCTTTTCTAAGTTGGTAAATCTGTCATATGCATCCATATGAAATTGTAAGTCATTCTATCAAGTGGTTCGTTTTATACAGCTATCTGAAATAAAACTGTTGTCTGTATCCCTTGAAGTGGATAAAATTGAGTATTGTGCAGTTATAAAATTCTTTGTAAAAGAAGGTTTAATGGCAAAAGAAATTCGTTTGAAGATCATAAAAGTTTATGGGCACTCTTCTCCTTCGTTTTCGACAATTAAGAAATGGACTGCCAAGTTTAAACGTGGCCATACTAGCCTTGAAGATGATCCACGTGAAGGACGTCCAAAAAATGTAACAACACCAGAAATCATTGATCAAGTGCACGATATGGTATTAGATGATTGGCGAGGCAAAGTGTGTGAAATTGCCGTGGCTATAGGAATTTCAAAAGAACGTGTAGGATATATTTTTCATGAAGAATTGCAAATGAAAAAGCTTTGCACAAGATGAGTGCTGTGCTTGCTCACAGCAGATCAAAAACGCACTTACATGAAAATCTCTGAACACTGCTTGGAGCGTTTTAACAAGAATAAAACTGATTTTGTGCTTCGATTTATTACTATGGATGAGACTTGAATTCACCATTACACAGATTCCAAATAGCAATCAAAACAGTGGACAGACTGCGGTTGTTCAGCACCAAAGAAGACAAAGTCGGTTCTGTCAGCAGGAATGGTCATGGCATTGGTGTTTTGGGATGCTAAAGGTATTATGCTTGTTAATTATCTTGAAAAGGGTAAAACACTAACCGGGGAATATTATTCAGATCTTTTAACCAAACTAGACGAAAAAATTCATGAGAAAAGACCTGGTTTGCAGAAGAAAAAAATCATCTTTCGTCAGGACAATGCACCTGCCCACAAAGGTGTTTTGGCAATGGGAAAATTAAGGGATCTACACTATGAATTGTGGGAACATCCACCCTTTGATTTGGCTTCCTCTGACTTCTTTCTCTTCCCAAAACTAAAACTCTTCCTCGCTGGTCAGCGTTTTTCTTCGAATCAAGATTGCAGCTTTAGAGTGGTATTTTGCAGATCTTACTGAGAACTACTACAGGGCGGGATAATGGCACTAGAGCATTGCTGGAATAAATGTATTAGTCTTAAGGGAGATTATATTGAAAAATAAAAATTATTTTGAAATTGTAAATTCGTTTTTTCATTGTTAGGCCGAGAACTTTTCAAACCACTCTCTTAGGATTGAAATTTGGGTGAAGTGAAAAAAAAGAATTCAGTTTTTATATGTGTGTTTGAAAAAAAAATATTAAATTCATTATTCTTGAAAAAGTTTTAAGATTTTTTTAATAATTTTAAAGCAATTTTGATGCATGTTAACCTGTATTGTTCTCTTTACATCACATTAATGTTTTGTGATTAAAGAATACAAAAAACAAATTGGGAAAGCCAAGTTTATATCTAAAAATTTAATAAATGAAAGTGGCAGAATGTTTTAAAATATATAGGAAAAAAAGCTTCATTATGTATTGCATTACATAAGAAATCTTAGATGACATATAGAAATATAGAAATGAAAGATAAAAAGTAGCTAGTAATATCTTGGAAAAAATGCATTCCAAAAGAAAAATATTTTTCTTTTGGAATGCAGCCATGAATATATCATAAATAAAATAAAATAAAAACATTAAAACTCTGAAATGTGGAGAGGTAGGTTGTGTAGTTGATATTTGATTTGAAATATTTAAATAAACATTTTACAGTTAATGTTTATTTTACATTTCAGATTTGTGAAATTCAAAATGCAGAATTAAATTTTAAATAATTAGTTTAGAACTTTTCATTATGACAGCCTTAAGAAAGAAGGAAAAAAGGCATAGAATGCAAAAATTGAATTGTATTGAATAAGGGCAAATATTATGAAGGCATGTTTGAGAAGAAACTAAGAGACACTGTTGAAGATAAAGAACAATTTAATGAAAACCAGCTAATTTTCTGCAAAAGCTGTGGACAGTCATATGAATATGATTGCAAGATTTTTGAAGTTCTGTAAATCATGTGATATAGTTGCAAAAAAAAAAAAAAAATCCTTTTCAAAATGCTAATATAAACGGAGGCTATTTATTGCTACCGTTATTATTATTTTTTATACATAATTTCCTTTCTTACTCTACTTCCTCTATCTTGCTATTGTTTATCCACCTTCCATATTTATTAGTCGTATGCCTATGAACACTGAAAAATTTATTTGTCAGACTGCGCCATCAGTATATCAAATATTCGACATAAAACTCAATAAAAACTTCTGGTAGATCTCTTCCTTACTAGTGTAACTTCCTTCAACAAAGTTTACATAAACAGTCGTGGTTCTTAAGTAATAAAACTGCGCTTTTAATGCCTTAGTTGTTTCATGCTCACAAGTCCGATTTATTTAGGAACAGTCCAGTTGTAAAATAAAGGATCAGGCAGCACTCTTTTAACAAATAATTAAAACACATTTATTTACATATAATACATGAATTAAACAATAGGGAGATTGCTTTCTCTATTCATTTAAAAATCTTTAGTATGAAATTAGAACCATTTTACTTCAACATTAAATAATCTCTTTAACTCAAAAACTTATGTACTCTCTGCTTACAATTCCAACTTATTAAACTTCTAGTATACTTGCAAAGAGGTTAGCTAACTCTCTGTTAAGTTAATTTTACAAATTTTTATATCAACTTCCACCATGCTAATTGATTCTCTTAAAGACACTTCTTATTACTATTGAACAATCTCTTAAAAGTCCATCTACAACCTACTATGAGAGGGAATATACAAAAAGTTTGAACTTACAAAAGACTCTGCATCACACATTCAGTCAAAAGTCTTTCATTATAGTCTTATGGCATTTTTTTCATCTCAGATCTCGAGTTTTCTATAGGAATGTCTGGCATTCAGCAGTATCTCATCGGGAAAATAGTGGGCTGTGGACTGCGACAGGCAAAAGGTTGTTCTTCCACTGTGAAAAAGAAAATTTCCCGAGTGAAGTTGCTTCAGGTAATTTACATCATCGTATTTCCTCTGCTTGGGCTCACCATAAGGCCTGGACGACTGGCTTTTCTATCTGCTGTTTCCAATATCTCTAACTGCTGCCTCTAGTGACCGTAATTGCCGCCAACTGACTCTTATCCCAAATTTGTTCCCTCTCTCTCTGGCGATGACTGGAAGCCTCCCTGCTCGGCTGTCCCTTTTTATTATGCCTACTCTTAGACCTTGCACAGGGTTGTAATCTCCTAAGAATTCACCATGACTCTTTCATATTATTATTATTCGTGACACCTCCAAGGAGTCCAAAGACTCATGATGGGAGGACACTTATTATACAACTTTCTGTCTCCACCACTACACCAACCTCTACCACCGACCAACAACATCAGTGCCATCTACTGCCCACCACTACCACAGCTAGTATTTTTTGTCTGTAAATTCTGAAGGGCAGATTTGTATTTTTAGTTTAACCGGCTCTTTGTTCTCCTCTTTGCATTGCTCTGATCATATTTTGCCGGATGCAGAATCTTGTCTCTAAAACTAGCGGACCTCTTTGATAGGGCTGCGGAAACTTCACTAAACCTAGTGGCACTCTTGGATACTAACTTTAAAGGTGTTAGTGCAGAGCTTGTAAGCAACTCTTATATACAAAACTAGTAAACAACTTTTCCTGCGTTCTTACACATAACTATATACAAAGTTCCCGATGGGAAAGCATTGCCTTTGTTTTTGACGTTAAAACAGTAAATACATTCACTTCCCATGGGGTTAACTACATCAATATTTTGCAAAATATGCATAGAAACAAACAAGGTTATTTAGAGTTCTCATGGGACTTGACCTATGTAAAAAATCGATGTAAAGCGCTTTGATATTTTTAAGCCATGAAAAATTTTTTCTTTAATCTGTCTTTGTATCGCGTCTCATGCTTTCTCTGGGTCGGACAATACTCAGTTTTGTCTATTAATTTCGATCCGACCTATGGGCTCTTCTTGATGCGACTGGTGCTGTGACTCGTTTTTGTTATCATCCCTCGACATTTTATTCCTTTATGATACCCTGCTCTCCTAATTCTTCCGTTGCCTGGGCTGTGATTTTTATTAGTGCTTCTCTCTATAATGTTTACATTGCTTCTTGATCTCAAGAAGTTATCGTGTCTGAAAGTGCCGTTTGCTCCCCGTATCATCAACCTCTGTACTGCCCTCCCTTGGGGGATCGTAGCATTCATTTTCATTATCGTTGCGCCCCTCCTGGTTCAGGAACCTGTGATATTGAGCAGCATCCTCCTTGGATATGAAGTTATCCCTTCTCTCTTGATCGGCGTAGTGTGCCCCTGCCTTTCTCCTCCTCTCTTGATGGCTGGAGGTTCTTTTTTTCCAACAACGAGTCTAAGGAGTCACACAAGCCTGTCATTTCTTTTGTTATATAGCTTTATTCTATCCGAGTGCAGTATAATGATCTTTCCAGGGTTTTTCACGTCTCGAATTCTGAAATTTACTGGAGAAAGTTTCTCCAGGATCTCGTAAGGGCCCAGTGCACTTTTTCCAAATTTTCCTCCTTTCCTCCGGATTGATTTTTGCTCAAGGAGAACTAGGTTTCCAGGGATCAATTCCTTATACTTTTTAAGCTTGTTGACATACGCTCTGGTTTTTTGCAAACTGTGTCTACTGGATTCTGCTAACATATTGTGAGTTATCTATTACTCTCGATCAAATCATTCAAATACTCTCATGTCTGTAAAGCCAGAGTTGATGTGAGAGTATTTCAAGTCACAAGGGAAACTCGGTTCGTATCCGTAAAGGGCAACTGCGGGGCTCTCTCTTATCGCTGAATGAATGGCAGTCCTACAGGCGGATAATGTTTGTGGCAAATACATATCTCACCTTGTCAGCTATAAAATCCCACGACTTCTGAATGAGATTGTCTAACTCACCTTCAATTGAAAAAATCCTATATAAAGATTCCTCTAGTCTTTTTCAATTGAAGAGCAAAATAGCCCATTGTTCTTCCAAAATTATTGCTTGAAAAAAAAATAATAAATAAATAAAATAATATATATATATATATATATATATATATATATATATATATATACACACATAGGATGGCTACAAATTTTCATTGATGTTTTTGCTAATAAAATTATTGCTCATATATATATATATATATATGCACATGCACACTTTTTTAATATATTAGTAAAACTGGTGTTGCTGCAGGGCAGCTGCTGGTTACTACATCATCAAATTTTTAACATGTAATCTCAGAGTGGTGGACATGGTATTATGATAGTACTAAATGTAAAAGTTACATCATTACTAACTTCCTATTGGAAATTTTCTGCCAAATTAATCTGTTATCTGTCAAGACTACAATATTATCAAATCTTATATTTCTCTCTTCTAAGGCAATTTTTACTGTATTAATCCACCTAGATTTTGGTTCTTCCTCTGGGTCATTTTCCTTCCATCCTGGCAAAAAAAAAAACGAAAAAACCTTGTTTTGCTAATTTTTCTTCCATTCTATTTAAGTGGCCGATACCACCTGAGATTTACTTTAACACATTTCTGAATGCTAACAATGTCGAGTTTTTTCCTAATATCCTCTTTTAATATGATATTGCCATTGATTCCATCTATTCACTCCCCTAATCCTTCTCAGAACTTTCATATCTGATTAATTTCTCTTTTCTGATATTATATCTGTGGTCTTTGATCAAGTGTTTTTTTTTTTTTTTATTTCTAACCAAATTCTTAGATCCATAAGTTAAAATTGGTTTGAACACTTATCTTGTATATAGCTAGTTTAATTTTTTTGTCTAATTTCTCCTTTCTTCCATATCAATTTATTCAGTTGACTTCCTACTAACCAGTTTTGCTAATTCTGCTGTTTCCATATTTACTTTTCATCTTCACTAAAAAAAAGTGTGCTGAAATTGCTTAAATGTTTTACTTATTTTATAGGTTCTCCATTTAGGATGCAGTTGATGTTTTCAATGTTTCTGTCTATTTTCATTCTCTTTACCATTTCTGTTGCTGATTTTCATACCAAATTATTAAGCAGTTAATCAATTTAGTTGGGGAATCCTGCTGACTTGTGCTGGATTTATTTAGAAATATAGCATCATACTCATAAAGTAAAGAGCTGAGATTAATATCTTCAATTTTGGTATCAGGTTTAATACTGGTTTTCTTTATAATGTGATCCATATAGGTGATGAATAACAGTGGAGATATAGCACCCTTATCTCTCACTTGATTTAACATTAAACCAAACATGGCTTGATATAATGTTCTCTTTACACCATATAACAGTATCATTTTGAACAACCTTTCTCTTGGTACCTTGTCATGTTCCTTTTCCAGATCTACAAAACTTAAATACATTTAGTACATACCCTCCTTATCCCCCCAAACCTAATGGACTGAGATCAGTTATATTTTTTTTACTTTAAATCTCAAAGAAATCTCTACCCCAACATCATTAATTAGTAAAAATTTCTTATCATGTAGGTATTTTATTTTATTTTTCTATCTTGTTCTATGTAGTTCTGCTTCAAGCAGAATGTATCTCATGCTGTTTTATAGAACTTTGGTTATAAGGCATGAGTACATTTCATTTAAACAGGACCCATTTTTGTAATAAAGAAAAGTATTTAAAAAAAAATTACTGCGTAAAAACTAATGAAACATACACATGATAGAATGATGAAAATGATAACAAAGAATTCAATGATTCATGCTATAAGTAATGCTTTTGATTTTAAATTTTTGTTGTGTTTTTGCACATTTTAAAAAAAAGCTAGACAAAATTCTACAAAGTTACAAATTAGAACCATTTTTCACACATGAAATATGAATACTGCAAGAACTATGTAATCATCAATTTCCTGATATGAACCTACAAGGGGGTGTATAGGATACTGACAGTACTACATGATTAAGCATACATTATTACCAATTTCCTGTCAACAGTTTCCTCCAGATAATTTTATCACTTTCTGAGTACTTCAATATTGTCATGTCTTATATTTCTGTCTTCTAGAACTCTTCTGACTGCATTGATCCACCTAGATCTCAGTTTTTCTCTCAATATCTTTCTTGCCATCTTAGTATCGGATACCTGTTTTGCTAACCTTTTCTCTTCCATTTTGTCTGTGACCAAAGCACCTGAATAGCTCTGCACACACACACACACACATTCTTGGATGCTAACAATGTCATGTTCCTTCTCAATAGTTTCATTTTTAATATGATTGTTGTTGATGTCATCTGTTCTGATTCTCTAATTTTTCTCAGAATTCTCATATCTATGGTCTTTGATCAAGGACTATATTTCTAACTCTCAGATTCATAACGTAAAACTTGTTTAAACACATCTTATATACTGCTAGTTTAGTATTTCGGCTAATTTCTCTCTTATTCCATGTAAATTTATTCAACTGGCCTCCACCATACCAATTATTAGTTTTGCTTATTCTCTTGCCCATTTCCATATTTCATTTGCCATCTTCAGTAAAAACTGTGCCTAACTAGCACATATATTTTACTTGTTCTATAGGTTCTCCATCGAGCATTCAGCTAAATTTTCTATTTTTCTGCCTATTTTCATAGTTTTGTACTTTTGTTGCTGATTTTTATGACAGATTTGTTACAGCTGTAATTCAATTTAGTTAAATCCTGGAGACTTGCACAGGATTTGTTTAGGAGTCACAGCTGCATAAAACAAAGCTATGTTTGATATCTTTAATCCTGACATGAGATTTAATGCCACTATCTTTCATAATGTGTTGCAAAAAATGTTTCAAATAATGTGTTTCATAGTGTTATAAAGGCTGCACATCATAGTGCTGCTATGATAAGTAGTACTCTAACATGCAAGGAAAGTGGTTGTTGTTGATTAATTTTAATAGTATAGATGAGAACACAGACTGATAAGAAAATAATCATTTATTGCTGATATTTCGCTGGTATTCTATCCAACATCTTCAGAGCACAAGAACAGTTTGTCACAGTACGCGAAACAGCCACAATCCGGTATAACAATGGGACTAGTTTGAACAGTTGTAACGTGCAACACAAAGACTAAAGTCCTAATTAGGCACCATCTATGTTGAGGGAAAAAAAAAAAAAAAAGAGAAAGCAGGTATTAATTTGGTCTTAAGATGACTGGCTCCCAAATCTTTGACAAATTTATACAGCCATACTTGTTGAGGTTTGGAGTATGTTTCAAGGCTTCTGTTGATTCCAGAAACAACCTCTCTGACTTGTAAAAGCTTCTGCGCAGCACTTTTGTTTTTTTTTTTCCAATTGATCCTGTGTGTAGGGATATGTAAAGCGTGATTTGCCATAGTGATAGTGCTGGATATATTTTTTATGTTTACTGAGGCGGATGTCCACAGTTCTTCTTGTCTGTCCATAGTAGGCTCGATGACATGAACAGGACACTTCATAGACTCCTGGATGTGGTACAGAAGAGATTCTTTCCTTGGGTGAACAGATGAGAGGTTTCGATGTTATCAGAGTACTGTCCATATTTCTAGATGAATGTTGTTAGCTAATGTGGGTGAGAGATCATGGATATGCTATTATAAACTAATCATTATTTTCAAAACTAGAAATTGGATACCAAAAATTCACAAATCTAATAAACCTTCCTTCATCTAATAGTTGACAGCATAGACAGCCCACCTACAAACTGGCCAAACATTTATACAAATCACTTCCCCCCCTCACAGGCAACTCTGTCTCTTTTATTAAAAATTCTGTGCACTTTAAAACATTCATAAAAACTTAACCCTGACAGATTCCAACATCAACATCTTGACACTTGACATTACTTCATTGTTCACCTGTGCATCTCTGGCAGAAGCCCTTCCTCATTAAGTCACATTTCCCCTCTGACATAACTGAATTATTCAAATTCAGCAATTATTCTGGTTATTTCATATGAAAAGGAAAAATATACAAAACAGCAGGATGGGACTATTATGAGTTATGTTCTTTCCTCCCTACTAGCCAACTTCTATATTTTGAAAACCAAGCACTCGACACAGTTACGCTTAAACTACTAGTCTGGCTGCACTATGTTGATGATGCGTTTGCTATTTGGTCTAATCGCCCACACATTGGATATATTTTTAGCATATCTTAACAGCAAATATAAATAACCCTTTCTTTTAGGGTTACATGGTGATCAGCATTCATTTTAAAAATTTTATGGAATTTACAACCGTGTTAAAAAAACTTTTTTTTTATTAATTTCCATTCCCTACATTAAAGGAATATCAGACAAGATAAACAGGGTACTACAAAAGTACAACCTCACAGCCACCTTTAAACTTCCTGCAAAATTAAAAAGCTTACTCAACTCATCCAAAGACCCACTCCCTCCACTAGCTCACCCTGGAGTATACCGGATTTATTGTACTTGCAACATACCATATATAGGAGAAACAGGACGCACTATTCCTATTAGACAAAAAGAACATAAACGACACATTAAATATAATAATTATGGTGAAGCTGGCCTTTCTGATCATGCCCTGTGAATACCTTACGCAGAATTGACTGGAAAACCACCAGCTGTCTACATCACACTAGAACATGGTATGAACGGAAATTCAAGGAAGCCTGTGAGATTATTACCAACCACCCCAATCTGAACAACAATGATGGTCTAAAAATCCCAAACATATGGAAGGTATATATTCGACCTTCCTCACCAAGAACAACTATAAACAGGACTGTAAAAAATCCAGTATTGTAAATCAAAAATAAGAATTGTAATACTAAAAATAGGACACCAATTGTTTCTGAAAGAAAACCATCTAAAAGAATGTTTATTCCTGTCATTGTAAAATAGAATTTAGCTTGATGTAATTTTTTTTTTTTCACCAGAGGTCACGCAAGTAGAATAACGTGTGATCAAATCATTGTTTCTCTAGCTTACAGTTAATGATGTAACTCAGCTTGTCCTGTATATTTATGTATGCTCCAGATGATGATCTTGATGTGAAGATCGAAACATCGGGATAATAAAAAAAGTTTTTTTAACACGGTTGTAAATTCCATAAAATTTTTTAAATGAATCCTAAAATAACCTTCACAATAGAAAAAGAAAATAACTATCTTCCCTTTCTGGATATACTAGTGACACAACTTCCAAATCATTCATTATCTTTCTCCATTTACAGAAAATCCACACATACATGAAGGTTTTTACATAAACAATCAAGCCATCATCCATCCCAGCAGCATGACATCCTCAAAACACTCAACGAGCCAGGGCTATTTGTTCCAGTGACACAACCCTTGAAACAGCTTGGAGACCTTTGTAACACCTTTTTAGCCAATGGCTACAGCCCATATAAAATACTGCATGTGGCTCTGTTTTTCCTGCAACCAACACACAGTATTACAGCAAAATTATTCCCATTTTATATATATATATATATATATATTAAAGGTATGGCAGAAAAGAGAGACTAAAGTTCCCTGTAGATATGATCTTCATGCTACATTCAAACCATTCCTTCAGCTTGCTACTTCATCCATATTCCCAAAATCAGTTTCATCACAGTCATTTGTATGGCAAGTCAGTACTGGCAGACTATGTTCTGGACACTCCTTCACATAGAATTAAATGAAATAAGACATCATTATTACATAGAAGTCACTATAGGTCTGAATTAATTTGACTATTATCCAGCCCATAAATGGTGCCATGATAGGGCATTAATTCTGTTTCAGTTACATTTTAACTGTTTCCACTGCTTTAGTTTGAATACCTTGTGTTTGTCACACTTATAATTTATGCTCTGAGGATGCTGTGCAGAAAACTAGCAAAATATTAAGTTTCAATAAATTAATTTAATTTTTTCTTCTATTGTTGTTGCTAATGTCATGAAATTCTAGTAAAGGTTGAATTCATCCTGTCTAACTGATTGTAATTATCTAGTGAAAGCTTCATGCAAGTTGAAGCTGGAATGGAGATTAGGCATGCCTAAGAATGAGCCCAAGTGGAAAAAGGTTTCTTTTTTTCATAAGTACATATTGATTATTTTTGAGATTTTGGGTTGTTAGCATTGCTTTCACACCTCTCCTCTCTTATTGTCATAAGAACAAGCTCAAGTGGAAAAAGATTTCTTTTTTTTTTTATAAGTACGTATTGATTATTTTTGAGATTTCAGGTTGTTAGCATTGCTTTCACACACCTCCCTCTCTTATTGTCATCACTAATAATTGCATTCTTATATGTAGGAAATACAAACAAATATAAAGTTAATATATAAGCACTGACATTTGCTTCAGTTGTATATATTATATGATATTATTCTCATAGAAATCAGTACTGTGTTAGAATCCCTTCACGTAAATGTGGCTTAGGAAGATAAATTACTTTTTTTAATACTATTAATTTCTAATTGAATAGAGAATTGTGTTTTTATTTACATTTGGAAAACATCAATACATTATACTTTTAAACCTATTTCTACATTTATGTTCCAAGAATATTTTACAGTTACTAAATAATTATATTGGAATTGCATGTGATGAGAAAGGTATGAGATAACCATAAATCTGTTTATCTTTTAGAACAGGTTGTTTACTGATCTTAACTTTGAACATGGAAAGGGACACTGCCATAAATTAGCTTTTTTAGAGTTTGGAAATATTAAATTTAAAGAAATTTAATCTTAAGGAAAAAGAATAACTATTTCATGCACAAAGTATAAGGAAGCTTCTGCATTTCCTGTTATTCCTTTATTTTCAAGCTATTTTTTTTTTCATGGAATATGAAGGTAGAAAATATAGTAAAAAAAAAAAAAAATCTGCCTTTCCTGAAATAGAATATGAAGAGCTCGTTTAGTTCTGCCCTGACTAACTTTTGGAAATATGTAGTCTATGAATCACCAAAACCTCAGCTCCAATACCAATAGCTGAGCTCATGGCTATCAATGATTTTCAAATATGGTAACCATCTGATGATCATAAACTTACACTAGTATGTTGCCTGAAATTGTGCAAGTTTTATAGTACTAATGAAGCACTGTGGCAACATTTTATTGGTCTGTTATTAATATACACACACACACACTAGTCCCCCCCCCCTTATCTGTAGGGGATACGTTCCATGACACCCCCCCTGGCAGATAGTACCGAACCTTATATATATATATTATGTTTTTTTCTCTACATATTATGTTGTTAATCTCTTACTATGATAAAGTTTAATTTATAAATTAGGCACAGTAAGAGATTAACAACAATAGCTAATAATAAAATAGAACAGTAATACTGTAATAACATACAGTAATGATATTATTCAGGTTAAAAGTTATCTTAATGTGAATGGAATCTTAGCAACCTCAGCATACATTTTTTTATTATTATACTTTCACCTTTTCACTTAAAAGGAAGCACTTTACGGCTTCTCTTTGGCATATCCAAATTACCAGCATCACTATTCTTGCATTTCGGGGTCATTAAGTAAAATAAAGGTTACTTGAAAACAAGCACTCTGATACCGCAACAGTCAATCTGATAACCGAGAACTATTCAGAATGGTGTGCAATTTAAGACTTATAAATTGTTTATTACTAAAAGAAAGAGCATAAGGCTTCATTTTGGCGATGGATATTAGATCCAACATTATTTCAGTTTATCACTTAAAAAAAAAAAATCTGTAGTAAATTACTCTCCATTGCCACCTGAAACTGCACAGCCATAAACACCTTCCGCAACGGCAACCGTTTGCCACATTTCTAAAAATTTCTCAGAAGTCTTTTCTTCTTTTAGCTCTTAAGAATTCGTTGCAAAACTAATCTATTAATGTCTGATGCAAAAGAAACAAGAAAAAAAAGTATTCTTGTTCTCTTCTAATCAATATGGAATATCAGAAATTAGGCGCAACAGACAAAAGTAAAGAAACTTGAAATTTAAATTACATGTTAGCTGCAGAACATACAATATTGAGATTTCCTCTCAACTTTCTCATAAAATCCTTTGCACATAGAAGGTTTCAACAATTTAGATTTCTCAAAAATCGAAATTTATTAGCACTAATACATAAATGAAACGCGAACAAAAAATCGTCAAGTTTTGTTAGAAAGCAGTTACTAAAATAATCTGCCGAGTGCTGCGGTTTGGTATCTAGAATAGAATATGGTGCACAATCCGCTTTTAGGAACATATCCGATAATCTGACGATTTAATTTTCGCAACTATATCGTTAAAATTTAGGCTAATAAGTCAGCTGCCCGAGTATATTAGTTTTATTATCAGTGATTCACTGGAGGTTTGTGCAGGTTTGCGAAATTGGAAAGATTAAAAAAAAAAAAAAATGCTGCGAATTAGAAAAACTAGTCAATAATACTTTTAGGCGTTTGCTATACCATTTAAAACTATTTGGAAGTCAGACGTTTGCTATACTAACATAATGCTATTTGGAAGTCAGACGAATGAAATTATAAACTGACACCAAATTTGTATTCACAATGGCATGCAAATTAGGCCGAATAAGCACATTTTCCAGATTACTTAATTGTGAGTGTAGTAATTTATTTCGTATGGGATTCCCCCTTTCCTCCCTGTCCCTTAGGAGGGGTTGAGCCCGCCTAATGAGGAATTAAGTACAGTATGTATTTTTATGACTGTAGATCCATATGATATAAGGAACAGGCAAACCTGGCCCGTGAACACACGGGACCGCTTTGCCTGTTCTGTGGGACGAAAAACCCGAGTTTCCGGGTGAAAAAATTCATACCTCCGTATGACACCGGCTAACTCACCTTTAGTCGAAAGAGACCAGATAAAGGTTCCTCACGTCACTGACAGGAATCGAACCCAGAGCTTGGTTAAGTTGAAATTATGGTCAAAGCAATTAATGTCACGAGGCACTGACTAAGTCACCCTCCTTTGAAAATCCGTATAAAGATTCTTCCCAGTTTGTACGGGAGTCGAATTCGTGTGTTCCAGCTAAAATGCAAATCTCACGTCGTCCTGGTGAGCGACAGCTCGCATTAAGGAGCTAAAATGTTTGCCGAATAAAGATTTCATATTATGTTGTCGTTATTATACAGCAGGATACACGAGCATGTATTGCGCACACAAACTGATTTGAATAAGCTGTAACAGTGACGAAATGATAATGGCTGTCAACACAATGTTAGTACGCATTAGGCTGTGTACTTTGGCGTGATGAGATATTTTATCGGTGGAATTATGATATACAAAGAACTGATGAGGTTAGGGATCTTGGAGTTATGGAGGATGAGAATTTGATGTTGAAAGGTCAAATTACAAATACAACTTAAAGGATAATTGCGATGCTGAAACGAACATTGACATGATAAGGAAGTCATTTGGCCTCTTTACAAGCCCATGATACGACCGCACCTGAACTAACTGTTCGCAAATTGGATCTTTTGGGTTCTAAGGAGATAAAGAAGACATGGAAATACTGCAAAGAAGAATTTCAAAGATGATATAGGGATTATGGAGTGTGCATTACGAGAATGGATTAAGTGTACGTGCCTCAGATACTGATAAACAGGAGAAAGATGGATATGATAGAGACCTTTCAACTTCTGAAAGGTTGTTATAGGATATCGACTGTTGAAAATTTTCATTATATGGAAGGTGGAAAGAGGGCAAGGGAGCATCCGTGGAAGTTAAAGGGATGAGAGCTAGATTTTTCTCTCATAGAGCAGTGAGTGATACAATTTGCCCGTTGAAGTAATGAGTGCATCTAGTGTAAATATGTTTAAGAAGCGGTATGACGGCTGGTGGGGATCATGTATGACCTCCCCCGATGAGTCCGTGACTCTTATAATAGTAATATGATGATAAATTACAAACCTCTGAAAGAATTTTTTTAATAATTAAATACATTTTACTTACCATTATAAATACAATAGAAACAAAAAATTATGAAATTAAAATTTTCAATAATAACGAGACGAATGAAATTTAGTGGAGATTATCGATCACGAACTATATGAATTTAAACTTTTAATGCAAATAGTTCGAGCTACGAGGTCGTAACGGGACCGCGTCTTCAAACAAACGCCGCCAGTCCATACAAGAGACACATTTTGACTGCATAGATTTTATAGTTATTGAAAAATTAATTATAGAATAGACCAGCACACTTATCTACGGTAATACGGCAACAAAAATATAAAGGGGGGAATAATGTGCTTCGTACCTCTTTAAAGACCTTTCAGGTGCTCCTCTGTAGGGGGGGGGGGGTAGTACGCTTATCATACTTTGGGACACACTGCTATAAGAGAAGGAGGAAATGATGAAAATGCAACTAGGGAAATTAGTGCAATAAATATCGTTTTAATTTAATAAATATAATGTTACAGTAGCCTATCTAATTTGGTTTTTATCTTCCTGATATCTGTCGAAAAGCAGCCATGATTATTGTAATTGTTTATTATGTGAAGCTGTTATAGAAGCGTTAAGTTACATGCATAGAGTGTGGAAGTGACAATATTTTATTTTATTATGCATCTTAATTGCAAAGTGTTTGGGATACATTTCGCCTTTTTTTTTTTTTTTCCCCGAACCGTTCTTTCGATACAATCAATTAAAATATTATCATAATCCTCACGTTAAAAAAAAAAAAGAAAAAGCCAGTTTTTCATGGCAGCAACTCTTCCGAAATGAAATAATTACAATGAACTGCGGACTTAATTCATCAAGAAATTTTAATCTATTCCAATGTTGGAGCGGATGACACAATAAGGAACAAATGTTTTTAATGTAACTTATTTATCTCTTAGGAGGAAAAAGGAAAAGCATTTGGGGGAAAAAATGCGTCCTGTCACACGGTATTCTCTGTTAATGATGTAAAAATCCCCAATGACTTCAAAGTATTAAACTCATTAACAGGCTTCAAAAATAACTCGCCTCTAACACTGTTTCATTATATAGACTACCTAATTACAGATTCCACGTATTGGGTCGTTTTTGCATTTTCCACGTGAATTAATTGGAAAAAAAAATAAAACGAAATAAAAAACGATTGCAACACTTTATCGGGCTCATTTTCATTTGCTACAATGTAATAATAGATTGCCTTCTCGGCCGCAAACATCCGATCTCTTAATTTCATAAATGGTTCGTGGTTTTTGAATTCGGTTTATTTCGATGGCGTAATTATTTTCAGCTATTAAAGCAACGAAAGGAATGAAATGGAAATATTTAATTTGTCAACGGATGAAGCGACTAATAAAGAATGCAGTAAAAAATTAAATATGATGGTAACGAATATAAGCATTTCAACTTAAAGGTTGAAACTAAATATAACTGACAAAATGCAGAAATTCAGAAATATTTGGAATTAAGCTTAGCAAAGATTCCCAACTTTTATGAAATATTGTTTAGAAAGGCAACTGATTAATTAACAAAAATGAAAAACGTGAATAATAGATTCACGAATATTTTTTGATCAAAGTACTTGCCAGTTTCCCGCAAATAGTCTTTCGTATAACTCTAAGCAGTGTTTTTTATTTTTAACTCTTAATTTTATCTCTGTTTTTTCATCCATTTGCTTTCAACATTTTCTAAAAGTGACGTTCAAGTATGTAACCTATTTTTAAATTTTAATAATGAAATATATTATTAAAATAATATGGTGTACTTATTTTTCGTGTTTATTCACAGTATATTTCGATATATTTTAAAATACTGTAAGAATATTTATTTTTAGTAATATCTACAATTCAGAAAATAAAAATAATATATTAATTAAAATAATATTAAAATATTTTATATTAAAATATTTTAATATTTTAAAAAATATTTTAATTTTAATAATATTAAAATATTTTAATATTGCGATGAATACGAAAAAAAAAAAGTTTTATAGACCAGTGGTTTCAAATTTCAACCAAAAAAAAAAAATTTTTTTTTTGGATTTTGATAGAAACAACTAATTTTTTCTTAATTTTTAATTAATAAGAAATAATGCTAGACCTGATAATTTAATAATAAACTATAATAATGCAAATACGATACTGCTCTAAACTTAGCTCCATTGATGAAGAAGGTGAAAAGCCCCTCCCCCCCCACCTCTTTTTAAGATGAGCAAATCTTAACGAAACCTGAATTTTGAATTATTTGTGCCAATCAACAGGAGATATTAGGGTTAATATCAATTCTTATTGAGCATGAAAGTAATTTTTACGCTATAAAAACGTAATGGAAGTCGGTTTTATGTTTTAGAGCAGCGTTTCTCAAAGCAATTTGACAATGGCAATTTTCGGCTATGCATAATTAAAGGAGTCATTATATTTTTCAACAAACAGTGCAATTACAGACAACCGGTATAAAACGGCACTAACTAATAAATCACATCCCCTCTCCAACAGAAACTGCTGTATATAGACCAAGCAAAACTATATGTTGCCGGTGGAACATATGGTTTTGCTTGACACCACCCCCGTCGTTAACGTGTTAAAACTAAGAAATATATAGTGAATGTGTTTCAGATATTATGGAATTTGGTTGAAGGGAATTAACATTTCAACTCAACTGTTGAAATGCTAATTTGTCTTTGGTTCCTGCGATCTTTTGTTAATACCGCACCAATCATATGCAGTTCTTCGCTGCTCTACGTATCTCAAGTCTTGTAAATTCCTGGTAATTTTTGCTTGAAATAATGGGAAAGAAGATGATGATATTTGGGTAGATGACTTTGACGATGCACACAAAGAAACTTCTCGATGCCAAAAGTAGTGATAGCGAGTAGGTGCTTCTTGGTAAGTCGCACCATTTTCAGTTTTTTTTCTGAAAACTTTACTTTCCGAAAATTCCCGCACGTATCTCGCAACACGATTTTTTAGCTTTAATTTTGGGGAAAAAAGTTAGAGTTATATTTGAGTAAATACAGTATTTTTTTTTTTTTTTTAGCTTTCAAATTCTGACGTATGGATCATTGGTTAAAGATTGGATTTATAAAACCCCCAAAAGAGAGCAATATAGCAAATACAAGTAGCTGTAAGCAACAAGAAAACGTTGATATTGCATCTGGATCAAATGAAATTGATAAGGGTATGTCGTCTGACATCTCTAGAGAGCCAAAATTGAAAAATAAATCATATTTTTTGTTTACATGAAAATATAAATTCAAATGAAATAGATATTTAATTTTAATTAATATTTAAAATTAAGTTTTTAATTAATATTTAAAATTAAGTTTTTAATTAATTTATTTTTAATGGATTAATGAATTTATTTTTTAATTAATTAGGGGTACTTGGTAATAATGAAAATTTAAGAAGGGGTACGCTGATATCTGAAGTTTGAGAAAAACTGTTTTAGAGTGAACATCGGAGGCGAATTAATTTATGATTTAAAAAATATATATATTAGTAGCAGGTGAACCACATGCTTTCTATCAGTCACCACTGTGGTTCACCAAACAGCTGTATTTATAATTCTCCTCCCCACCCCTTCGTATAGGTTACTCATGCTTATTCACTCTCAGACTTTGATTCATTTTACTTTTGTCATATTTTCCAATAATTCCCCCCCCTCTTTACTAATACTTTTACGTATGCACCAAAACAATACCGAAATGCCCAAGGGTGCTAATTACCTGTCATTTTCGTAATAGTCTTGATCACCTCGTTGATATTAAATGGATAATCAGAAATAAAATTAATAACTATTAACCAAACCAGTAACTAAACCAACACGTTCAGTAGTACTAGTTACATAATAATCAACTTCTTACTTGTCAGTAGAATTAATATCAGAAATCCATTCAGAGATAAACTGGTTATTAATCACTTTATTGATATCAACTGATTTAAAATTTGCAGTAAGCAACGATAACAATTAATCATATTCAACAATAATAACACATTCGCATGATGTTAATTTTATGTGCATTCCACACGAAATACTGTAAACCTCTCATATATATTAGTATCAGTATTGAGTTATTGGATAGATAACCTGGGAACCTTTCTCTATAGACCAAACGTGAACATTTTTAAACCACTTTGGACATTCAGTAAACAGAGTAATAATCTATAGCGGATTTTAATATCTGAAAAAAAAAAAGGGGGGGGGGTGGCTAAGTAATACACTGACCTCATAGCCTTAGTTAATTAGGCAATAATTCCAACCATTTATTTACCTGTACACTAAATTTCTAATTATCCGTAAATCATTGGGTATTATTTAACTTTTTATGACAGAGACATGTGACGTAATAATTCCATAGCAATCTCTTTTTTTTTTTTTCCCGCTTTTAGTAGTACAGTGGCAAGATGCAAGCTATTTTGCCCGAACGTTCTGCGTTAATACTAAGAAATTATCTGTATTTTAACAAGCTGCATGTTCCAAGAGGCTAGTCGCTCAATAAAATTGTATTTGTATAATTGTCATGTGTCTTTTGTGAATTCATAATACAATGGTGGAGTTAGCAATGCATGGGACAAATAAAAAAAAAAAAAAAAAAATAAAAAAAAACTCTTTCATCTGCAAATCAGTTATGAGATAAACAATGAAGATGATGTTTTATGCAGATGAGGTGACGCACTTCATATACAAAACAAATGCCTTTAATTCTCATCCTATTAATTAGGCAGGACTGATATACAGTTATCAAGACCATTAAATACAATTTTTTACTTGTATTCTTCCTTTTGATGAACAGTTTATTCCATTATGAAGTGATGCACGCGTTGAATTCGTGCATCTTGAATGATAAAAGAGATAATTAAAGGAGTTCGAAACAAAGTGTGCAGCGTGGTGACTTGTGGGCCTTGACTCGATCACTTTGTTTTACTACATGGCGTGCTATGTAATCTCTAATAATACTGCAACCGCATCAGATTGCTTCAGACATCTCTTTGTAGTAATGAATCGCCCATTGACATTAAATTCTGCCACATGTTCTGCGAACAGGTTGTTCCGATAAGGAAATTTGGTCATCGCGATATTTCCGTAGTTGCCAAGAAAACCTATTTTATTTGCGGAACTTTCTCGAAGGAAGGAGAGAGAAGTGATTTCGGAAGGGAGGGTAGAGATTCAGTAGGAGGGATAAAGAGTCGTTCGAGGACGGTTACCTCTCGTTTGACAGGTTCCAAGTCGGGTCGCGTGCCAGACCTATTTAACTGAGGGAACGTAAGAGAAGTACGGAGTGTTTCACTTAGTGTCAAATAGGGTGTTATCTCAACAGCATCATGTGGTGGACCTGCGGAATTATTTGGCTACTTTGTCACTCAAAAACAGGTACGATATCTCGTATTTCAAATTATTTGCGAGCAGAAAGAGAGAGAGAGAGAGAAAGAAATGAATAACTGCTTACGTGATATGTACTGTTACTTATGAAGGTAAATTTAGTTTGTTCTTCTCTTCTTTTTTTGTGTGCGCGCGCGCGCAAGAA
Source organism: Typopeltis vanoorti (assembly GCF_054136105.1). Taxonomy (NCBI): domain Eukaryota; kingdom Metazoa; phylum Arthropoda; class Arachnida; order Uropygi; family Thelyphonidae; genus Typopeltis; species Typopeltis vanoorti. The sequence continues at coordinate 19,103,171 of NC_143552.1, read as the reverse complement.
GGGTTCTAACCACTCGTCAGTTATGGCACAAAACCTCTTAAGCTGTTTTTATTAGTATTACGTTTTAATTCATCCATTATTATCACATTTTGATTTGGAATGCATACATTGGTTACTCTTGGCTGTTAATTTTAAATTATCATACAATAATTCAGGCAAAATTTGCATCAAAACTGATAATTTTTTATATTAGAGACCCTCTTAGTGACATATCTTTGTATTTGTCGTTACAGGGAACAAATAGAGGGGGGGGGGGAGTCACTATAGAGACGATTTCTCTTCCCAAGAAATCTGTGCAAAACAACTGCGAATTTTTCCGTTCAGTAAGCGTAGAAGTGATCGTGGGGTGAATGGCATCGCCATACTAAAATGCTATTGCTTCTCTTCTATGGTCAATTCTGCGCCACTTTGCAAATAAATGCTGTTAGTGGGAAAATTGAGATAAATCGTGTCAATAGAATAAAATTAAGAATATTTAAAAAAAAAAAACAGCCGTGATTATGCTTTAGAATTGGATATACTAGTGTACATTGGATTTTAATCATGTATTTATTATAGGGATTACCTAAAGATAAACCACTCATTGAATAGGTATCTACATAGAGTTCAATTATATCCATAGCGCTACTGAAAACATGATACAACGAAAGTTAATTCCAGTATGCGAATGGAATTGGAAACACAAGGATCAAATATTTTCACGAAGAATATTACTAATTTTATATCAAAGATAATAGTGTAAGTGAAATATTACAGTAACCGAAATTTTAGAGGCATCTACATATTAATGGTATCATCCAGTAAAAAGCAACTAACAATACTTAATAGGCTTAGCTTTGAATAGCTGTAATTGTCTCCGGTAGACACAGGACCGGCGCATAGTAATTTTCTTGTGAGCGATTAATGTTCGGCGCCTTTCCAGAAAAGTTTTTTTTTTAATAAAGTGTGAATAAAACGAACAGAAAATGAAAAACAAATGAAAACTTCTCAGGAAGATTCAACGAAAATAGATAAGAGAATTTTACAAGAATGTTTCGCATTGGACTCGAGAGTTCGCCGTGGCGAACGATGAAAATTTTAAGTGAGGGTGCTGCATATGCAAAATAAGAAAAATAATTCATTTTTCCTGATCAGTAGCCAATTTTTTAATAAGTAAATTGACATATTAAAAAAATTGCTTTATTAAAAATATTTCACCCTCACCACGAACACACACCAATAATAAACGTTTCGTACACAGAAATAACGCGCGTAAGCATACAATTTATCTGTAGCGACACTGCTTAACGAGCAGTGTCGGATTCACTTGTTACTGTCTTACGTGCAGTGACAAGTGCAAACTAATATCAGCGAATCTAGCTACAACTGACCGAACGTGATAATTCCGACACTGCATTAGATCGCAGTGCATTTATTAAGTAATTTAACGCGTTAATCCAACAATTCCAATTATTAATTATTCAGTCAATGTCGAAACATAAGCTATAACCTTTAACATGTTGTATTGCATTTATATAATGTTGTAAGCATTGTTATTATTTATAAACACAAAAAAATTTAATTTTTCGTGTTTTCCTTGGAGATGCTGCAGTGTCGCAGTGCTAGTACAAGCCGCCACTGGAAGGAACATCAGTTACAAACCAGAAGAAGCGACGAATTCCTGTTCCTGTTATTTCATGCTTTCACGGAAGAACAAGGATATGCATTGCCAACAACATGAAGCCATGAACCCATTATGCTGGTTGTGATGTGGTCTACTTAAACATCGTTGCCAACCACGGGCACCATCATTTGTCCTGCATGTGATGGACATTTCCAACAAGATAATGCGCTATTATGACAGTGCACATCGTCCATTTTTTTTTAAATGTAAAAGAAGATGCCTTACAGGGAGCTACCGCCAGAAAATCTGACGAAACTGCAAAAATTCATTGTCCTCTTGGATTAGAATAGCTGAGGAGAGTTTCTGGTTCCTGTTAAGCTAATACCTTAACTGAAATTTCTAGGCTGTTCTGAAGGCTCAGTAGTCCAACATGCAGTTAGGGATGGAATCGCTAATATGCTGGCCACTTAATACATATAATTTAGGATGGAGGAGAGCGCTGTTTTGTTTGGGTTTTTTATACGAGTCTCATCCATCCACCCATGCAAGGAGCCTCCATAGCTCAGTCAGTATAGACGAAGCACTTTGGTCAGAAAGACCTGCGTTCGATTCCCATGAAAGACGCGAGGAACCTTTATCTGGTTTCATTCGACGAAATGTGAGTTAACTGGTCAGGGGGAATTTTCACCCGGAAACTCGGTTTTTCGTTCCTCAGAACAGGCAAACCTGCCCCGTGAACACGCACGGATTTACAGTCATAAAAAAAAATCCATACTTAATCCCTCATTAGGAGGGCTCAACCCGTCCTAAGGGAGAGGGGAAGGAAAGGAGAGAACCCCATAAAAAAATAAATACACACGGAAGATTGTAAATCTTCCATAGGTGGGTTAGAGTTACAGACGTTTGTTTATTTTTTGTCGGACAATAAGGTAATGGAGAGAAAAAAATGATGAATTAGTTTCCTCTGAGCATCGCATTAGGTGAAGACTTCTTTATATTTATTTCCTATTTTGTATGTGTTTCAACAAATGATTAGGGATGCAGAATTTATATTTATCCCGCAGTGAGCGTAACATCCTTTCTGTGTTACTGCAGTCGAAGCGACACAGGTTCCATCATAAGAGCTCTTCAGCTCAAGGTAAGTTGCTCTCTCATATAAACGTGGTTTTCTTCTAGGAAATTCCTTTTTTTATTTTATACAAAACAGACAAATCCTTCGGAGAATACCCACCCACCTACTCACTCATCTTATCGAACTTAGGCTGTAAGCTATATATATATATATGAGTGACACAGAAGATATCTACTCGTAGATATCCTTTATATAATATCTACGGGTGTATCTCATCCCCATCTTTAGTGCACCTGACATTTTTGTCCAAACAGAAATAAATTTTGGTGTTCAGTTATATTTCACTTTTTAAACTGCCCATTCATGGTAGTTTAATCGGCCTCTTGTGTTCTTGTTTTACAACCAGATGGGAACACATTTCATTGCATATGTTGACTTTTTTTTTTTTTAGTTCGTGCAAGTATTTGTTCTCTTTTCCTAGTTACAATACAGCCTTCAGCTATGGCCACAAGTGAAGCAACCCTTCGCGACTACATCAAGGTTTCTAAACAATTCCTGGGGCACTTTTCTACCTGAATATCAAATAAATGATTAATAATAGCAGTTATGTATATTCTGCAAATTGTTTTGTATTGTCAAAGTAACTTTATCGACCAATTTTAACTATTCACATTTCGTTTGTATATAATTATATTATTTTCGTTATGCGATTTATTGTTTCAACCAACTTCGTGACATTTCATGAGAGTTATGGAAACATTTTCCAAAATTCGGACATTAGAATTACTAAAAAAAACTTGTAAGAAAAAAAAAATACTGAAAGAAACTGACCCTTCCGGAAATCGTAAAAGTAAACATAGTTTACAAATAAACTGACGGGGGGGGGGGGGAGAGAAGGTTGGCTACATTTTAATGGGAAGCCTAAAAATCCCGACGATATTTTCTTTTTCTTACCATTTATTTATTTTTAACATAAACATTTTAAAAAAGAGGTTCAGCCGTAGCTGGAAAACTCTTTACTTTTGGGCATTTTTAATTTGCGCTCGTTGGGAAAAATTTAATTTTTTGTCTGGAAATCTAAAACTGATGTAAGTAACGAAATTAGGTTAGTCCGCGTAAGTTCTCAGACAAACATGCATTTTTTGTTTAATTTTTTGTTCTTTGCTAATCGCTCACCCGTTTTTTAATCGTATTTTGTGTAATATAAACTATTTTTTACAGATTGCCTTCCCCTCACGTTAATTCCGAAAAGTGCTCGAGGCATGTTTACTGCCTAAGTTTGTTTAAATTTACCTGTTATTCATAGGTGGCGTGCCCAGTGGCACCTACCTTCGGCATTCTACCGAGTAGTTCAGGGCTTCACATTAGCCATGAACAACATTCCTGATACAAGTTTCGGTGGGAATAGACGACTCGCTAAATAGGTCAAATCATTTAAAACATCTCCCATTCCTTCTTGCATTCCAAGAGTTCAAAAACAAAACGCATACTTGTATGTTTGTATCAAGGCGGAAACAATAAGAAATTGCATTTACTTTTAAGAACTTACACAACCTCACTACGGCTTGCAAATAATGTTCTACTAAAACGGTTCATACTATTTTTTAGAGATGTCCCGTTATGATAGTAGTAAATTCTAGTGTAGGTGGCATTCTTTCTACTGTGCATTGGCTTGTAAAATAGTCTACCTACATCCGAGTGACTGAGTGTGGCTTTGAAAATCATACAGATTATTATTTTGTGTTTGTTCTGAACTAAACTGTTTATGATTTGTTACAAATAATAAGGTTTTAAATAGTCACAAATTCACTGCAAAGTGAGCTATGTTTCTGAACACATAATTCATTCACACAGAGGAATGCTATTGTGCAAGTTAGAAGACAAGAACACAAACATTTCTTTGTTATTAGCTTACTAATAACATCAAGTTTACTTTTAAAACTCACGTTACTCGACTTAGCTTTTAGTTGAAAAATACTTAGGTAAGTAAATAAATAAAAAAAAACCTTATAAGAACATCATAGACGAGATTCGAACCTAGATCATTCTAATTCTGTTCATTGCAACATTCCCATTTATTTCCTGCTTGTCTGTAAGAGGACATTTTTTTTTAATTGTCCAGGTTCATACTTATTTTTTATACTTAAGTATGCCCATTTACGAGTGTTCGGAGTACTAAATTTAGAAATCGAAGTCAATGATTCGCTCATTAAATGCATTATAAGATGATTCTGCCTAATCACGGGTTCTTTTCCGTAGATGGCCAGGCATCTTCTTCTAGTCTCGTGGCTACTTTCAACTCTGCGGGTATTACGGGCAATGTCGAGTTCTTTCCAGTGGACGAAGCTGTCACCATAAGAGGTTTGGTACGGAGCGAAGTTAGCGGAGATAAGTTCCAATGGAAAATCCACGAGTTTCCTTCGTATTCAATGTCTGTCACTCCTTGCAAAACTGAACAAATTGGGAGAATGTAAGTAAACCATCTTATCTCCCGCCCCCCTTTACTTTATATTATATTAGACTAAAAATTAACAATGCTTAATGTAACCTAAATATTTCATTATGCTATGGTCTCTCTCTTTTTTTTTAATTTAAATTTTGCTTGTTTACAGTCTTTCTTTTCTTTTTTAAGTTTTATTTAAATTTTTCTACGATGCCAATTTTCTTATTTCATTTCTTCTTCCTTTTTTTTTTAAATTCCCTCATATTATCTGTTTCTCTTCCAAACCTTGCTTTGTTTCTTTAAATTCAACTTCTGCCAAATATACGAAAGTCTGTATACAAACAAAGCCAACTGAAACGCTAAATAATTATTTCATAACAACATTATAATTTGGGACGGAAGTTTGTGAACATCATATTCAACTACATTAATTAAAAAAGAATACAGGATTCTCTGTTTTTCCTAGTATACAAGAGGATATTCTAAAAAAAAAAAAAAAAAAAAAAGTTCATCACCACGCCTTGCTAACTGGGAAATCATTCGGCAGCTGCCTCGCAGTACTGGCTTTGAATATCAGACCGAGGTGTCTTTCAATACCCTTCCCCCATTAAGGGGAAACGTATAATGTGACATGCTTTAGGGCTTGTCTCTCTTTTCAAGGAAATGTGGGTTGGAAAATCCCCGAAATGTCTGAACATCTTGTGAGAACGCAGATAACGTGAGCTGTATTGTTGGGTACAACAGTCTTTTTGGGGATTATAATTGCAATTATTTTAATAAAAAGTTTCATGGAAAAATGCCCGAACTGGGGAAGCCTTGTGTTATTTTACTTAATTTAATATATATGGTATGAGGCTTTTCATAAGCATTTTTAATATTAATATTTGGCATACTCATGCTACTAGAATTTGTGGAAATGATAGTATGTTGTAAGAAAAAAGATATAGCTTTATTTCTAATGTTTCATATGCTTTATCTACATTATCATCATAAAATTTTTACTCTCACAATAAGATGCACGATCGCCAAATGAAGAGAAAAGCACACTTGAGATAAATGCCTGTGATCTATTCAGGCATGAGCAAACCCTAGTACTTATAGGGCAGTAGTGGCGCACCCAGGCAGGGGGACAAGGGGCCCTAGCCCCCCCCAAAGAAAAAAAATAAACACTAGAAAATTTTCCAAAAATCTTTTCCTAATTAAAATTTATTTTTTTATTTATGTTGTGTCTTCTATTTCTATACTACTTGTCATGTATTGGCGATCGCTGCAGATGCTCAGTCATAGGTCGCATGCAGTACGTAGTGTGTATTCATAAATCGTCTACTCAACTCGCCCCCCCCCTCCAAAATTAAATCCTGAGTGCGCCACTGTAGGGCAGTCAGTCTTCTATTGGTTATTTACAGTCACCAACTAGAACTTCAGGAGAATGCAAATGCAGTATTTCTGATTTTAATTAGTCCTCATCAGGTCTTTCAACTTCACCTGAAGCAGTTTATTTTCAAGAATTTTAAAATACGAGTGTTTCTCATTTCTATACATTTTGACAGATTTCGTAAAAAAAAAAGTCTTTAATCTTTATTTATCCCATATTTTAATTCCAAGTTTACGAAACCCAGATGGGCGTTCTAATTTGAGTTCTATTTAAATCCGAAACTGCTCAACAGTGCATTAATAACTTAACATGCTATAGGAAGCTTCATTTTTTTTTAAAACCCAGATGTATTTATTTGTCAGCGAAACTTACCCAGCATTTAATAGCACTACATTAAAACATTACAAGTGCTATGACTATTTGAATAAGTTTGAAGTTTTAAAATTTGTTCACAACTCCATAGTTGCTAAACAGGCAGGAATAAAAGTTTGAAGAGCTGTCTACATTTTCTGTGCCACGGTTTTTTTTTTTTTTTTTAAATCAAAGCAGACCCATCGTCTCCACTTGTTATTTCATTTATGGTTAATATTCGTTACTCGCTGATGAATCTACCAACAGTTGCACATGACAATCTTAGAAAGTCTATTGTCTTCAAGTTAGGACAAAAAAGTAGGTATTCTGAATAGCTAACAGTGGCATTCCATATTTTGATTTTACTTGGAATTGAGAAATAAATTCCTACTGCCTTTATTCTCATTATTTCGAATCTTGATATTGTCATAACTTGCTTTACAAGATCAGTTCTTTCTATTAGGGACTTATCTTGTAAAGTAGGTTTTACTCATAACAACAAAGATTCGAAATTTTGTTCCCAGAGAGAAATCTAAAGTATTAAAACCTTTTAAATGTTTATGAAAAGTAATCCGAAGTGTAAGAAAGTTTAAAGAAAACTAAATAAAATACTCTCTTGTCTAAAGATAACAAAATGATATATTAAGCACTAAATACGGCTTAACGACATACTAAAATACTTCGCTGTGCTAGTGGAAGCATTCTGCGTCTTCTTACTTATCACAGGAGAAATTAGGAGGAGGCCTCCCTCCTTGTCCCATCCCCTTTCGTTCCTCCCAGTGTTTCAGTAAATACCAAGTGAGTTCTTGTCTAGTCAAGAGGACCAGGGACAGCTGTTGAAGCAAGATCGCCAATATCCAGGCTGGGAAGAAGGTTATTAATGGCAGCTCTAGGAGGTAAACGGCTATCAGTAATACAGTGGCGAAGTCTAAAATATTAGCAGAACGAGGCGACACATCTGTGTCGTAGCAGACAGCAGGATAAACAAGCCTGAAATCTCTCCGTTTTCTCTGCCGTAGATTTTAAATTAAATGTTAGTAATCAGCGATGAGTTTTGCAATCTGGGATTGTTTTAGATTCTCGGTCTGTTTATGGAACACTCCTTCCACATAAGGCATCCGCGTTTTTTTTTCTTTTTTTTTTCCCATTCGCTTCTTGTCCCCTCTTCCTCCCCCCTTACAAAACAATCGGTCTAAAGAATACATGTATCACATAACGAGCCGAGGAACCAATGGAGAACTGAAACCACCAAAGAAATAGAAGTTAATTTCCACGCAGACTCTCCACTCGTGATCCAACGATGAAATAATTACTGTATTTACCATTTCCTCTTCAAGAAATACTTCTACGCGTTCTAAGAAATTTTTTTTTTGTTTCCAAATAGCTATCGAAGCAGTGTTCCAAGAAATCGATTATTACAGAGCTATAATAAGCTGTCTATTTCTTGAAGATATATTGGCTTTTCTTGCGTGCTGTTTTATAAATCGTTTGCGATATTAGTTAATGCCTTAAAAGAATACTAGTTTAGCAGCAAAAGTTTTCGGTGAAGAATAAGCAATTAAGTAGGAATGCTCACCACTTGCCAATGATCTTCAAGTAGTAAATGGATTTTCAAATATGATTCTGAACTGTATAACTTCCAGACTGCTTTATTCTTAGTTTCAACCATCCCAAAGATCGTTAAAACTATTTTTTTTTTTGCATATCTTATTTTAGTACATCATAATTGACTATTATAATTTGAGCATTACAAAAGCTAGCACAATGGATGTCATATGATTTTACAGATAGCGTTAGAACAGTTCCTCTTTCTTATCACTGATTTCTCAAAATTAATCGTTATTTGATTGCATACAGGGATGGAATTTTTTTTCGTTCACAATTAAATGAAAGAAAACAGTGAACGCATTTGAGAAACATGATACACGTAACGATGCCTCAGTTGCCTGAATCCCATTCTAAGCAACAACAACATTCGAAATGCACAATGGATCATTACATGTACCACTACTAACTGTTAAGTAGGATTTAATCAGTACTTAATGATTAATTTATCGAACAAAATTTCTCCGCTGTCTTGTGAGGACAGTTTTTCCATTTATTGCCGCAGTTAATAAAACCTGAAATAGCTTATTTCAGGTTTTTCTTTACACAGGAAGGAACATCGTTGAAGCACTCATAAAAACATCCTGAATGTTTTCCTCATACTCCTCACGTCTAACCAGCTGCTAAATATTCTCTCTCTTGTCTGTGTAATACATGTCTTCATCAAACAGGTTAGCTTGACCTATTTCCTACTTCGTGAAAGACAAGACCTAAAAATGAGGAAAATATGCGATAAAGAAAAAGGAAGCGGAAAGTTGTCTTCAGAAGAAGCTTATATCCGTCCTTTCTTTAACTAAATGGTCTGAGATAGCTGCAGGGAGGAATAATATACGCCGAGTGATGCAATGCATATTATTTCATCATGTGCCCCTCTAATTTTTACTTGAGGAAATCATGAAAAAGAACGACAAATGAAACGCATTTAGCTACTAGGAAAACATAAATCAGTTCCCTACTCCAATTCTCATTCTTTCAATTTCAGTTGTGTCATGAAATGGGGGAGTGATGAATATATTCTGTCACAGATTCCTCTCAGTATCTGCTGCCCCCTCAGGGACCCGAGAAAGCAGACATTTTGGTTTTTTAGCGATGGATATAAAATCACTTCACAGTCTGCCCTATATTTAAGATAACACGGCCATTATTAAAAAAATTAAGATTTTTTTCATTTAGAGATATGTGGATACTGTTTTTAATGCAAGTATAACAACGACAGCAATTTAATGAGTTTCTAATAATAAAAGACGTTCCGTGCTTTCTTGAGTTTATTTTCAAGAAAGCTTTAAATAACTATTGCTTCTTTTAAAACTATTGATTAAAAAAAGGGTCTTATTTGTTGAGAATTTAATTGCTAAACCGAATATTATTGTCTATTATTAGATCGCTTAGGACATATCTAACAGTAAATATTTAAAAATCGAATTTTTGGATTACTTGGCACATTTGACATTTTGCCAATTTAAAAAAAATTTAAAAGATATATCTTTATATTTCTTTTAGAGTTTTGTCACATAAACGTTGGGAAATAAAGATAACATCTCTGCTTATCAACTGTGTTGAGGCACTGAGATGCTTTTCATGCGGCCACCCAAGTTAGTAGAGAGGGTAGAACTCTTGGTAAGAAATTCCTGTTACACAAGGCATAATGAGCAGTGACATTGTCATGGTGGGCAGGTCAGTTTTCAATTTTTCGAAGATAATTTTCTTATGACATTTCAGGGGTGTGATGTGATGAAATGTTTCTATTAGTCTTTTGTCCGTTTGGATGTTCTCAGTGGTGGGGGAAAAATCAACATAACTTCGGAATTCAAAATGCAATTTCTGTGCCTTTTTTTTTTCTTGTGGTCTTCTGGATCTCTTGATTTTCATCGCAGTAAAATACAGTGTTTTTCGGTTTACGGGTTATAATAGTACACTCATAAATCTCTGCGCCTGTTTTGCCAAGTTCAACTCACAACTTGTGTACCTGGCAATTCCCACTCGTGTAAAATAATACGGTGATACTGAGCACGCAGGTAGACATGTGCAACAGCAAGGCACGAATACATCGAGCAGTAACAAATGAGCAATACGAGAATGACTCATGCATAATGCAGTCATATGACTATGACCCTGTCTGAATGTCCATCGTGTGACAATATTGTCAAACAATCAATGTTTCAATAGGATGATTTGATGACGGCCCAAAGTAGAATACTTCTCGTCGAAATATGCTTCCTTATATGTAAAATTTGTTAATATCTAAAAGCTAATAGTTAGACATTTCTATTTGATAAGATGATCACCAGAGGCTTTGATTAAAATATGATATATTTTTTGTTTGTTTGTTTTAACAGTGAAGTTCTATATGCTGGTTGTCAGTGATACGTTGTATATTTTACTAATAAAGCAGCTTCTTATGTTTATTCTATGTTTTTAATTTATTTTTATTTTTCAGCTAACTTCAACGAATCCACTTTGCTTCTATTCGAAATTATGTAAATTCCATCTAAAATCGAATTCTCTGATGATGAACATGCTAATTATTCGAGGTCGAAGGCCGAGGCAATTGTTTTTGTTTCTTTATTCATTTATATGCGTGTTTGAAGGCTAACACCGAGATAAGTGCGAAAGAGCACTGTATTATTCTTTCGACCTCTGACCATTTGGTAAGAATTATCAGTTGCGGCAGGTTTTGGTATTTGTTCGGCAACTCTGGGCGTAGAGAAAGAATCTTATGATACGATTGCTCACTTCAAAAATAAAACATTTATTTTATTTTTGTTCGTACCATGCCATAGTAGTCAAGTGTGACCCTCGGCAACAGTAAACAAGAAACGACCTTGGTATATACTTTCCTTGTGTCGCGTAAAAGTCGGACGGGTTTGAGTAATATTCATTGTGGACAATGGAAATTATATCACTGTGGATGAGCGTACACGTGCCTTTGTTAAAACACAGAAAACTACAGAGACAAATAAGGGGAAAATCGTAAGTGCTACTTGAGAAGAGAATTGGAATTTGCACAGAACATCATTTCTAAGTCTCCAATCACGATAAGTTTTCATTGACCTTTTAAGTTAGCTTGGATGTCACGTCGTTCTTTCGAAACGTGTTGGTTAAGGGGGTTTAGAAATACATGTACAATCATCCCTCGACTTATGTCGAAGTTCCATTCCATCCGGAACGGAACCCCGACATAAGTCGATACATTAAATCAACAGAGTTATAGGGGTTAGCGACTTAACCATAATAAATATACTGTCATTTTAATTTTTAAACCTTATAAAACAGTAGAATAATCGGCCAAATCTTCCTCCACAATCAAATCCTCGTTGGATCAGGTGGCTACGGCTCTTCTGTGTAACCTTTTTTTTTTTTGATGAAAATGTCCAGTGTGCTTTGCTTATTCCTCTTCTTCTTTTCATCATAAATTTGTTCATAGCAAGCGAACGCATCATGTACTTTCGTTTCTCTTATTAAGTAGCGTTCAACATTGGGGTCCATGTCTTCAGCCATTTTGAGAACATCGCTAACTGCACAGAACATTTCTACAAGATCCTTCACTGTGAATTGTTTAACTACTGTATGCCCACAGATGCGAGACCCTTCGAAACTTCTGCGCATGTCAAAAGGAGAATCCATTCCGATAATAGGGTAATCAATGCTTTTCGTGGGATGAGCGTTTATAATTGTAAGTTGGAAAATTAGCTTTTCTTTTATGGAAATTCTAGTTCTTGAGGTAGTAACTATTCTCCTTGAACAACAGTTGGAAAATTTACCTATAAAGCACGTGATTTCGCGTGATGGTGACCAATTCGTACATCCTTTATTTCTTTCTCCCCTTCAGCATAAATTGGCTATTCTTGTCACAAAGCCAAGGTCGACTCTACGAAGTGTGGACATACAATACCTCTTCCCTTTCTCGTTCTTCCTCTTCTGCAACACGTTGTTCTTTCAGTTCGACTAATTCTTTGGTCACTCTTCAGGGGCACTTTCTATGAGTTGAACTATGTCGTCATCATTCACTTCGAGATTCAGATTGTTTGCTAGGCCCACTATTTCTTCACTCAATTTACTAAGGTCTTCTTTATTTTTTTCAAAACTTCCAAAATCGTACACAAATCTTTTTAATGTCTTTTTCCATATACCACTCATACATTGAGAGGTCACTTCATCCCAAGCCACAGCAATTGCATGAGAGTCCTGATCATTTATTTCCTTCAGTGGCAGAAATGGCTTGTGAATAACACTGCAAGAGCTCCCTGATCCATCGGTTGGATCAATGAAGTAGTGTTTGGAGGGAGAAAAATGACCTTGATCTTGGAGTGACAATCACCGATGTAAGGTGGATGACTTGGAGCATTATATTTAGAATTAATAAAGTTTTTTAAATTCCATATTTTCTTTCACACCATAGCTTTCCATTTCACTCGCATATAATAGTTAATTAAAGCATCCTCAAACAATTTTTGAGTCATCCACGACTTTTTATTGCTCCGATAATGAACTGGAAGAGTAGGCTTCCAAATGTCCTCACTGTGCCATATCACAAATGGTTTCAGTTTATATTCAGCCACATTACATCCTAACAGAATCGTAATACGGTCTTTAAGAGCCTTGAAACCAGGCACAGATTTTAGCTTTTTGTTGTGGGTGAATGTCCTCTCAGGCATTCCTCCCCCCCCCCCCCCAAAAAAAAAACAAGGTCTCATCCATATTAAATATTTGCTGTGTCAAATAATTTTCCTCAGTAATAATACTTTTATCCAATTTCTCCACAAACTCGTAATTGAGCCCTGCTTTCTATTTCAACATGTTGAAGAGACTTAGTGCCTTAGCGATTATGGTCACAGTGCTAAGGGGTATTCGCTTTTGGTTCAGGTCCTCTATCCATGATGCAAGTAGCTTTTCCATATCACCGATAGGACCTTGTCGTTGCTTCGTCGATTTAATGGAAGCAGATCCTTTCACAGCCTCTGCGATTTTATGCTTATTTTTCGAAATGGTCGTCACTGTAGAATGAGACCATCCGATGTCATGTGCGATCACATTGACGGGCTTACCAGCTTCATGTTGCTTTATAACTTGCAACTTCGTTGCAAGATCAATTGCTCGCCTCTTTTTCCATGATTCTTCACTAGGTTTTTTTGATTAGGCCGCTATATTGTAATATTTAACGATAATACATAACCTATTTCTCAAACACAATCAACAGAAGAACTGTTGAAGACACGTGGCGATTGCCGAGGGAGTTTGCCGCTGAATGTGCTGTTACCACTGCGCATGATGCATTCTTGCTAAATAGAAACCTTTTTACTTTAAGCTCGCTTGCGCCTTGTTCGAAAGTATAGTCGTAAATGTTATTTATTCCCTTATAGGATTACGGACGTATCTTCGAGTAGACGTAAGTCGAGGGATGACTGTATTATATTGTTTGCTGACTTCTATCCCCCCCCCCTCCACCCCAAAGTTCAGTTATCGGTAGTGCAGTTGTTATACTGGACTCACTAAATTACTCCACCGATGCTCAGTGATTGTTTCTAGTGGTTAATAAATGCAACATTTTTTATTTTTATTTATTTATTTTGCTTATTCACTTATTATCATGCAATAATTAGAACTAATATTCAGCTCGTTTGCAATGTAGTAAACAGGAATATACGCTAACTTGAAATTTCGAGTTCTACGGGAAGATAAGAAAATTAATGACAGTATTAATTGTTCTGTCATTACGGCACCCAATTTTTACGAGTTTTAATGAGGATTCGAGAGAGAGTTTGCTTCTGCTACTGTTGGTTTGTGAATTAAATTAGTAGCGTTTGTGCACAAATGCCAACTTGTGCTGCTTTGTGCGATATTCACAGGGACAACCGCCTGTGACCAAGTTCTGAATCAAATTTTTGTTGTTGTCTTATGAATGGAATGGAAGTTTTATCAGTTAAGCATCACCGTTATCAAATTCTTGATATATATCCTCGGTGGGGGGGGGATATCATGATAGCATTACATGAAAAACTTACACCATTACCAACTTCCTATCTACAATTTTCCTCCAAATCAGTCTGTTACCTGTCAAGACTCCAACATTATGAGATCTTATATTTCTATCGTCTAAGGCACTTTTTACTGTATCGATCCACCTATATCTTGGCCTTCCTCTGGATCTTTTTCCTGCCAACCTGGCAAAAAACACTTGTTTCGCTAAATCTTTCCTCTCCCATTCTGCTTAAGTGACCATACCACTTGAGATTAGCCCTGCTAACACATTCCTGGATGCTGACAACGTCAAGTTCTTTCCTAATATCCTCGTTAATATGATATTGCCATTGATGTCATGTTCCTTTCATTAATCTTCCTCAGAACTCTCATATCAAAGGTCTCCAGTCTCTGATCACGTGTTTTATTTCTAACCCAACTTTCTCATCCATAAGTTTAAAACCGATTTGGACACTGTCTTGTATACAGCTAATTTAGTGTTTTGGCTAATTTCTCTCTTATTCCATATGAATTTATTCAATTGACTTCCTACCATACCAGCTTTGTCGAATCTGTCGTCTGTCTCCATATTTAATTTGCCAAGTAGCTGGAAAATATACGTAGTTAAATTAACTGACGATACCGTACTCTGAAATTCGTATTTTCTTCCTCTATTTTGTGAAAGGTAATATCTCCGTCCCGTATGCAATTAAAAAGTAAGACTGCTCTGTTGTCGATAGTGTTGCCAATACAAGCATCCATTTAATCTCGATTGGTTGGCTCAATGAATAGCAGTCTCTCTGCTTTCTGATCAGCAGTTTATACATTCGACTCATACTATAGAATGCTTGTTGGAGACTTGAAGTGGCTTGAAAAAAGAGGTCTCGATCTACTACCGAATTATCTGACTCTCAGACGACTCGTGGTACTAAAGTGCTCTGTTTCTGCTACCCCCTCTTGTGAATTTCATCGTGATATACAAAACAAGATTAAACGACGACTAAATGAGTTCACCAAATATGGTACTTGGGTAGTTATTTCGTTCAAATGGGCAGCCTATACTTATCAATGCAAACACAAAGGCTCGGTTTTTCTATGTAAAGGTGAACGATTTTGGCAGGGCTTCGTGATTTCAGTACCGTATCTATTCACTGCGTAAATTACGAGTGAATAAGAAGAAAACTGTTTGTATATGAACTGAATGTAAACTCATGATGATGAGATTCAGCGTGTACAATCCCACTGCTGAGTGAAGGCCTCTCTAATGCGAGAGGGTTGGGTCTGCTTCTCCCCCAGTGACCCAGTTCATCTTGGGAGGGTGTATATTTTTGTACACTTGTATATGCACGTGCGCAATTAGTGAAAAACATCGAATCCTGCAATGGTTGTGGATTCCAGCTCTTTAGCTGGAGAGCAGATAATCTAATCACTCGTCCAACCAGTCCGGTTGTGAAAGAATATCATACCTAATTCCAGTCTAGAATGACAGAGAATAAGAAGCTAATTTTCCACCCTGTTAACAGTGGCTCGTTTCCCCCCCTTTCTTTGTTTTAATTAATCTATAATCATTAGCGCTACAGTAGTAATCGAAATTAATTTATAAAAATAGTAAGTTTTATTATTAGAAAAAGCTTCAAGAAATGTTTAGTTATGTCATCTTGTCAGTATTATAAAGGCAATTCCTTAAGATCTCATACCTCACTTTCTTCTTTCAGGATTAACGACATGTCAGCCGAACATGGCTACCTGGAGTCTGGTCATGACTTAATCGTGTCGGATAAGAGGAGTGCCACGAGTTCCAACTCGATTCTAGAAAGAACTCTCGTTCTGAAAAGTGTCATCACAGGTCGCACTGCATGCGCTCCGATCCGTTCTACAAGCCAGGTCCGTACGTACCGAGCACAGTTCCACACACCCATAGGAGGAGAAATAATTCTAAGGAAGAGCAGTGCGGGAACATCAGTTGGGTCGCATCTGTATTACGTGGATGGAAGCCGTCGCGATTCTCTTCACAGATGGACGATCCTGCAAGATAACACTGCGGGCTCACCGGAAGAAGTTGTCTTGAATGAATTAACTCAGTGTAAAGATGTTGTCGACTTGCTAACTATCCTGGCAACTCCCACTACAGAGCTAGCTGTCGGAAATGCTCCAAATCTCCTAACAGGACGTTCATTCACGGTATTTTCCGAAGTACCGGAATTCGAGGCAGATGGCGCACTTTACATCATCCTTTACAGTGATAAAAATCTGAAAGAACCATTCGCGTGTGCTCAGTTGCAGTTCGTGAAACCAAAAAGAGCATCCGCGAGATTCAAGCGACACGTATCAGGCGAGATATCATTTTCCCAAGAATCACCTTACGACCCAACTCTGGTCACCATCGATTTGGATCATCTCAATCAAGAAGCATATAGTTTTGGAGCAGACGAACTGCCGCTTCTCTATCGGGGAGACGATACAGTAGTATGTCCTAATATACGAGGAGTTATATATAATCCCCTTAAGGTGTTACCCGATAGTGTTCCTGAACCGGGGAAGGGTACCTACGATCAATATGCAGCTGGTGATTTAAGCGGAAAATATGGCACTTTGCATAACCGAAAGAAACAGTTCTTGCAAATAAGCGACCCCCATCTGTCACTTTTTGGAAAAAATAGCGTCATCGGTCGGGCCCTTGTAGTCTATTATCCCAATGGTAAGGCGATGGCTTGTTCCAATATCGAAGCAAACAGCGTTCCCATAAAGACGGCATTTGCTACCTTTGACGAACCCTTACAAGGTCAAATTATTCTGCGTCAGGAAATGGAGGATCCAAATGCAGACACTTCGATCTACGTGGAACTTTCTTATCCTGAAGATACCATTCTACAGAAGACTTTTCACCATCGATGGGCGGTGCATAGCAAAGAGGTTCGGCCTTCCAGACAGAGATACAGCACCGAAGAGTGTGGTGATGCAGGACCCATCTACAACCCATACAACGTATCCACTGATGACGTCTATCCTTGTTACTGCTCCGGCAATACACCTGAACGCTGCCAGATTGGCGATATTTCAAACATTCTTGGCACTTTGGATGTCCCTCCTTTCAAATATCTGCATGGTCAACCCCAGATTGCGCGCTACTTCTTCACCACTAGAATGCTGCCTTTGTTTGGACCACTGAGTGTAGTGGGGAAGTCGTTAGTGATGAAAAAGGCTGACTTCGGTCAGGAATGGCTGAGCTGTTCCAACATTATTGAACACAGTGCATCGTAGTCATATCCTAAGCTGAATCATACTCCATGCAGTGCATAAATGCTTGGTGTGTTTTTTCTGGGTATCTCAGAGTTATCATCCCGTTTGGCTTATATGTCAGTCACAATCCGACACCTAATTGAAGAGCAATGAAGATCACCGCAGAATTGAAATGTTCTGAAGTTTCAGAATGGCCAGAAACTCATCAAAGTGATGCGGCTCTTGACCTGACATACCGGATCGAGATGGAAGCGTATCACAGTAGACTAGTTTTAATACATGTAATTTTGAATTAATTTTACGTATTTTATGGAAATGTAAGAAGATTGGATTTATATTTAAATATAAGAAGAATGGATTTAAGCCTGTTTCACCATTCACTGTTATGTCTTTTTGTTTCTTAGTCTTTTTACCAAGTCACTTTTGGAAATATTCTTTATCATTTTTAAAAAAAATTATTTCCTTCTTTAAATTAGCTCATTGGTCGCACTGAAGGATAGGGGTACAGTGGGTTGCCACCGATACAAAACACCTGCACAGAAAATTAGTTACAGGAGAACTGCACTACACTGACATAACGCGGAATTTTAATTCTCTGCCTAATATGGTTTTAGGTTACCTTCTTTTGTACGGAGAATTCCTGTACATGTCTAATGATATCAGTGTAAATGTGCAGCCATTTTTAGTCCACAAAGCATTCAAGAATTCATAGAGGAGGGTTTGTTCTGTTCGTAGAGGGAGAGAGAACATTCCACAAGTGTTAGATCCGGTGAATTCTCAGGCCATTTAACACGGCTAATTTGTGTTCACTCGAACCAATTCCTTCCATCCGCTGACTGGACCATTATTGTTCTGAAAGATCCTGTCTCGGCAGTGCAGTATTGGCAGAATGCACGTGATCTGTTATAATAAGCTCTGGCGACCAATACATAGAAGATCACGGTTCCTCACTTGGGATATGGTTCCTGCACTTCTCAACGTTGTGTGACAACTTCAGCAGTGGACATCGAGGGGATGCACCTTTTGCTTACCATGAAAATCCGCTTTTCAAGTTCCTTCATAGTTAAATTGACCGGAAGTGGTATCGCCAGGTTTGGATGCATTCTGCGTACACCTTTAACACTGTAAACTCTGAAAGACCTGGGTTCGATTCCCGTCAGTGATGTAAGGAATTTGTCTTTATCTGGTCTCTTTCGACTAAAGGTGAGTTAGCCGGTCTCCTAAGAAGGTGGAGAGTTTTCATCCCGAAACTCAGTTTTTTCGTCTATCAAAACAGGCAAACCGGCCCGTGAACACACATGGATCGACAGTCAAAAATATATAGGAAATTTTCCCCCTGTACTTGGTTCTTGGGGGTCCCCTGTGCAGTATTAACCCCAGTGTTGTATTATGGATGGATCCATAATTGTGAATCGTCAATATGAAGATGCCACCTAAGACGATGAAATATTAAAAGATCATCTTTTAACTTTATCCAGAGTTTTTTCATGATTAAAACGACAGTTGTTTTGAAGTTAAAATAATTTGTCTTTATTATAAATAATAATTACATATAGCACAAATAGCATGCGTTCTCCTGGCCTATTTGTCTCATTGCGGAACGAAAACCCGAATTTCTGGTGGTGGTAGTGGGAGGGGTGGGGGGAATCTGCCGTATGAGATCGGCTAACTCAACCTTAATGCTAATATGCAAAAGAAAAACACATCATCGGTGGGCTTGTCGATGTGCCGGGCTCAAATATTTTTATTCATTACAGAATAGCAAGACGGAATGATAAAAAATTATATTAAATATTAGCATTAAACTATTAAGGAATGTTAAAATTGATTTATTCCAGTAAAATACAATAACAACTTATCTTCTTACTAATATTAAAGTAAGAGTCGTGAGGCAGTCGTCGTCGACACGCACTCACGTATGTGTACAAAATGCACTTTGTCTCAAAGGACAAGCCTTGCTAGACTGATAGAGAGAGAGATTACAAATTTTCTAATGATTTCAAATATGTCAACGGAACATCTCTCTATCTCTCACTCCCTGTTAGGTTTCCCGTTTTAACAATACTTTATTTTTAAGATCAAAATTGGCACAAACAGGGAGCAAACAACCCACAAACCGGATAATAATTTGACACGATTGAAAGCAGCACTTCCGTTAGTTTCATACAATCGAGTGCTTGACGGGAGCTCTCTTTACTTTCTCACAGGAGGAGATGTGACTTCTTTCAGTAGGTCTGGATTATTATTCCCATTCCGAGTTGCTTAGAACGAATAACGTGAGCATAAACTACAAGCCGAAGAAAAGTATAGTAGAGTATAAAGAGACGGGACAAAAGAGCAGCTAACGTGCGCAGATTCCTAGAAATCACTAATAACCTAAACCAACAAAGTTACTTCAAACTTTAGCTCTTTAAAAGTAAAGATCTCGCATCAGCCACCCTTACGACCACGGGATTAAAGCATGAATGCTTAATTGACTCACAAAAGTGGAAACTCGGTGCTAATGTGGCAGCGGGGCACGAAAATCACGCGGTCTGAAGAGGCTTGTTTTGTTTTTCTTTGGCTTGATGTTCACATCATCAGCCGTAAATTAATACTCTCAGTTCGCACGTTATCGTGAAGATTATAACGATTGTGCACAGTATGAACAACTATATTAATCCTTAATGCCAGGCTCGATGAGGCCACGTTTTTAAAAGTACGTGAGTTGCCAAGGAAACGGGCCACACCTGTCCCCCGTTGATGGTACAAATAATGTACTAACTATCGCTTCCAGATCCTAAAACGATGTCCGTCGTTATACTGTAATCCATAAGGATGAAGGCGAGCGTGATTTATCTTTAAATAGGCGTTAAAGGCCCAATCAAATTTAATAACCGCCATTATAAAAGTATTCATCTCCCAGAGTGCAGCAGCAGCTGGCCGTTTTAATTGGAGATGGTGATGCGATCGTTCGGATGACAGGCTCGTTACACAGCGCAACTCCTTAAGTAAATAAAGAACTTTCTCAAGGAGTGGACGATC